>NW_006790564.1:0-4329 GCF_000442215.2 Lipotes vexillifer
CGAACCCATGTCCCCTGCATTGGCAGGTGGATTTTTAACCACTGCGCCACCAGGGAAGTCCCACCTTTTACTATTTTTGATGTTAAGTGTTATTAAAAATCATTTCTCTTTTAGTACCATGGCATATTATCTAGTTGATAATGATTTTTGTATAGCAAAACAGAGTTCTAATAACTTTGGAGGTAACAAAATTTCAGAATGCTTAAGGGGGAATCTGATTAAGGAATATGAAAGATTCAGACTGCATTTTAAAAGATGAACCAGTTCCCTTTTCAGTTTCAACTTGCTTAATCAAATCAGTGGTGTGTTATGTTTTGTAATTTCTTACAAAATGGCCTTTTCTTTTCATTTTTTCCTAAGGTCAGATACTTCATACTGACGTGGTATACTTGCATTGTGGACAAGGCTTCCGAGAGGCAGAGAAAATAAAGAGGCTTTTGCTGAATTTCAAGTATGAAAATAAGTAACCTTTTGAGTATTTCAGTGGCTCAGCCAATCAGAGATATCTTCGAAGTCCGTAATTTGGTGGGAGGGATTAAAGGGAAGTGCCTTGGTGTTAGAAAGGGAACCATGTAAAACAATGCTGGGGCAAATTGCTGGAGAACTCTACATTTGGAGACTCTGGAGGAATGCTACTCCCTTCCTCTGCCGCCTTCACTAAACAAAGGTGGTAATATGACCAAAAGTGAGATTTTAATTCTTCAGTTTGGGCCTTCTCTCTCTCTTTCTTCCTCCCTCCCTCCCTCCCTCTCTCTGTTTCTTTCTTTTTCATGGATCTGAGGAATGGATTTGGCAGTAGTTAGAGAAGCTTCAGAAATTACTTGAAAACATATCACATAATTCAGTCATAATTCTTTATTATGGCTTAGAATGTTCCAGAGTTTACTTACTCATGTCTAAATTTCATTCCTTCTAGATGGGAAGAAAGCTGACTATTCTTGAGATTGTGTGACCATAAGACATTTCTTCACTGCCTCCTATAATACCAAGTGCAGGAGCAGTGTCTTTGATTCTACATAAGTCTGCGTGGCCCCTGTGAGATAGTGGAGAGATTGCTTGGATATATGAGAGAATAAGAGCATCATATAATACTGTTCATGCATTCTGTCCATTTTCTCCTGATTGATGTAGAAGCATGCCTTGATCTCATCCAGTTTCTCATTCTGTTTCTCCTTGAAGCTGCAGCACAGTGGTGATTGGAAATGGAACTGCCTGCCGGGAAACAGAAGCTTACTTTGCTGACCTGATAATGAAAAACTACTTTGCACCACTGGACATTGTTTACTGGTAAGGATGTTAGGAATGTTTGTTTTCTTTGAGAGGCAAAGGAACTTCTGAAGTTCCTTCGGTGATAAATTCTCCCTTGTCGTTTTAAGATGTACTTCTTGTTTGCCCTCATATCACTTCTTCCTATTCATAAGAGCTTTGCAGGACAATGTAAAGTGTCTGCCTCTTGGAGAAACTGGCATTTCAGTATCCTGAAACCGCTCCCAGATGCAGCAGGTTAGGGCTTACTTGAATTCATGGGATTTTCCAGGCAGTACTTTGTGTGATGGCTCTAGCTAACTAGTGACTAATAAGTAGAATGGTGTATAGGTCTAGCAGCTATAGACCATGGATAACTTAGCCTTCTTCTCCCAAAGTTTTGATGACTATGAATCATTGGCCTTCAGAACTGAGAGCCAGGGTAAGTATTACAAATTAAAAGTGTTCCTTTTCTTTTAATGCATTTCTGATGTTCCTTTCTTGTTAGTCTCTTCATCACATGCTCTCATTTTGTATAGGCATACAGTTGACTTCTAAATAACTTTGTATTAGCATGACCCATTTCTTTAGTCCTGCTCCTAGATCTGTAGTAGTTTTGCTGTCATTCACCATTGTTTCCTTACTTTCCCTTTGAACCTCAAATAGCCACCTTTACCTTTTCCAAAGTATGGTAGAATGCTAAATCCTAAAGGGTTTAATTCAGGAGAGAAGATAGTTATAATAGATGATATCTAGGGGAGAGCATGTAAGAGCCATCTCCCACTGCTTTTTGAGAAATGTAATAGCTAAGTATAGTCAACTGATAAGTATGGGATCAGGATCAACAAAACAAAACCAAAAGCCAACACAGGAAGAAGAATTCTAGGCTCCATTCAGATAGGCCAAAAGAGAGGGGTCTTGTATTTAGTGTAATATTCCGTGTGCCACGAGTATAATCAAGATGTTAGAAAAACAAATGCAGAGTAACCAAAGGGGATTAGAAGGTCAGGGACAAACTGTAGGTGCCATGGGATCATGGTTCAGGAAAGGATCAGGTTGAATAGTTTGGCTCGGCTTTTATCCCTCTCCTTCTTATTCAGTTTGGTCTGGGAAATACTGTGGATCTTCTCTATTCTGGGAATTGCACACATACCCAGTCCTTTTGAGAACCTACCACAAGGACCTGACATAGCAAATACAGTTTATTTCAGGCAACTTCTTTGATTTCTTTTTAACTTGTTCACATTAATTGGATATAAATATCTTGGGTACATTTATAGTGATTATAAATAGAACTTTCAAATTATTAGAAACATTAAATAGTGAAGGCTTGTTGGATTTCATCTGAATTTGCTTACAGAGGCTCTCTTTCTTGAACTTGCAACAGTATATGGTAGTAGAAAGAGAATGAGCTTTGGAGCCAGACAAATCTGGGTTCATCTTTTGTTGTCACCATTTTACTAGTTATGCAAGTTTGGAAGACTTACTCTGCCTCTCTGAGTTTCTCTTTCCATCATTAAAATGGGGAATGCTTTTGCTTTCAGTAACATTTTGAAGTTTTCTTTATAATTATTTTTCATATTCAATATTAAAACTTTCTTTTATATTTCTCTCTTTTTGTGTTTGTATTAAGAATTACTACGTTTCTTTATATCTCTATGAAGGAGCACTTTTTTAATGTTAGCTTGGTCCCCCAACCATAGTACAGAATTCTTTCATTGTTTATAATTAGTTTTTCAGTTCATTTTCTTGGATTTCAAGAGATATGATATGGTCATATCATCTGCAAAAGATGATGAAATTATCAGTTCTTTTTCTAGTTTTATACCTTTTTATTTTCTTCTCTTTAAAGGTATCATGCAGTATCTTTGAAAAGCTATTAAATAGTTGTAGTGATAGTAGATTTTTTTTTTCCTCCTTTACTTTTATTAGAATGCTTCTAGTGTTTCCCTTAAGTATGATACTGCCTTTTGTATATTTTTTAAAAAAATCTTTTAAAGGAAATAGTCTATTTATGAGTGTTTTAAAAATACTGATTCCTGTTTTATTATACTTTAAAAATCAAGAATAAAAGATAACCTTAATGCTTTTTCAGAATTTTGCCATAATAATTTTTCTCTAAAGAGGTTTTTTATCCTCTTTTGATCAATATGCTGAATCGTAAAAGTAGTAGATTTCCTACCATTGAACCATCTCTGCAGTTCTGAGTTGAACTTTTCTTTGTTGTAGTGTATTATTCTTTAATGTACTTTTGGAATATATTTGCTAGTATTTTATTATGTGCTTTTGAAATCCTCAATGATGCAAATACTTAATCAGAAGTTACAGTGTGTGCTTTAGGGAATCAACTGTTCAACTTCATTTTGTTATCATTTTGCCAGTTCAACATGCCTTTATGAAGAAACCATATTTTCTCATCTAATGGTTTAAAATTACATTGCAAACTACACTTAAGTTGACATTCCCATGCTTTCTCTAGCAGTCATTTTCAACACTCTTGAACAGATAATCTGATAGGCATTCCTATAATTCTGCTCATCCTGGAAAACCTTTTCCTGACACATCCACCAGCACATTCCTTCTTATCTATTCCTTCTAACACCTTTTGCCTTGACCTACTTGCCATAGGTTAACATACACCATCATTTATCTTCTAACTTGTAAACCCCCATGCATCCTGACCCATGCATCCAACTTCACTCTGTCATTTCTCTTAAAATACCTTGTAAACTCTGATACTTATATCTCCTATGGAGGAAGTCATCCAGAGCTTCAAATCTCAGTTACCAAAGGAGAAAAAAATGGATTAAGTTATAGAATATAACTATTGTAGATCTTAGTTTGTCACACATGTTTAAAGTTGCAAGTGTTTGTGAAAAGAAATTCTACAGTATTATATATGTCATTTGTTTTAAGTATGTGCTAGAATGATCTGTTCTTTTCAATCCTCTGGCCCATAGTAGGCGGTCCCTTTATTTTTTGAGTATCTGAATATTTGTTCCCATTCATTTTAAAATGTCACACTTGATTATTTTCTTCTCTCTCTCTCTCTTTTTTTTTTTTTTTTTTTTTTTTTTTTTTTTT
>NW_006790566.1:0-334 GCF_000442215.2 Lipotes vexillifer
GAAATTTCATGTAATGTCTGAAACATTTATATTAACATATTTCCATACAGATAACCCAAAGAGTGTTTAGAATTAGTTGGGGTTTTTTTTGTTTGTTTGCTTATACTGCAGGTTCTTACTAGTCATCAGTTTTATACACATCAGTGTGTACATGTCAGTCCCAATCACCCAATTCAGCACATCACCATCCCTACCCCACCATGGATTATTCCCCTTGGTGTCCATATGTTTGTTCTCTACATCTGTGTCTCAACTTCTGCCCTACAAACCGCTTCATCTGTACCATTTTTCTAGGTTCCACATACATGCATTAATATACGATATTTGTTTTTCT
>NW_006790567.1:0-243 GCF_000442215.2 Lipotes vexillifer
GATCATACTTAGTCAACAAGTGAGACACACAAAAACAAGCATCATATGATATCACTTGGAGATGGCATCTAAATACATATCGAGAGGAATTAATTTGCACAACAGACACAGCCTCACAGATAGGGAAAACCAAGTAATGCTTACCAAACAGGAAAGGTGAGGTGAGGGAGAAATGGACAAGTTCAGATTAATGTATACAGGCTAATATTTAAAACACAGGTAATTCAGAAGGACCCACTGGAT
>NW_006790569.1:0-2096 GCF_000442215.2 Lipotes vexillifer
GCCCCCCCCCCCCCCTGCCGATGCAGGGGACACAGGTTCGTGCCCCGCTCTGGGAAGATCCCAAGTGCAGCGGAGCGGCTGGGCCCCGTGAGCCACGGCCGCTGAGCCTGCGTGTCCGGAGCCTGTGCTCCGCCAACGGGAGAGGCCCGCGTACCGCAAAAAAAATTTTTAAAAAAACGGCGGCACACTTGCCAATCTACATTGGTGGTACCTATTTTCAGACAAAGGGTATGCACTGTCCCTGTGCTTAGAAACATAGACAAGGAGGCCTCACTTTGCACTCTGGTGTATTATTTCCTCTCACATGTTCTTTCTCATTCCTTGCTCCACTCTGGCAGAACTGTGTCAGTGGGTCACCAAAAGAGATTGCTGATTCAACTGATTCCTGAAATAAAGGTAGTCAGATCTCTTTGGTGTTATGGAGATGAAACAACTGATTTACTGGTCTTCTCTATTTTTCTGCTGCTTGTGTTGGCCTGTCAACTGACATAGAAACAGTCTGTCTCCATGTGACATAGATCTTTCCAGGCATTTCTTAGTGTTAGTGTGCTGTTGTTGACCTACTCCCCTGGATACCTCTGTATCCATTTGGTTCTCCCTTGGGTCACTTTTTTCCACTTGCCCTGGCAAGATTTCACATAGCCGCCAATAATATTTCAGTGACCTGCTTCCAATATATCTTATATAATAAGCAAGTTTACAATGTACAGTTTTTGGGTTGAACTGAGAAAGGCTGAATGAGTGGGGAAGGCAAGTTGAGCTCAAATTCAGAGTGCTCTACCCCAGAGAGTACACGACCTGGATTTTTTTTTGTTTGGTTGGGTTTGGTAAACACTGTGATATTGAATCTTCCTTGGGCCAACAAAGATAGAATTGCTTTAGAGCAATTTGGCACTTATCTTAATCTCAATAGTTGAAAACCAATATGTGACTAAGGAAAGAGCTATTCTTCAAAAAAATTGTGACATCTGAGGCTATGTGATTACAACTGTTGGGAAGTCTATCAACATGTAGGATGAAAAGAACCCTAGAGACATTGGCGACAAACTCCAAATTTGGGAAAAGTCCATCCCTATTAGCGATTGTTAACTTAGACGTGGGTGGGATGTGGAGGCACTGGTGGATGGAACACCCTCCATCACCATCTGGACCTTTGACCCACGCTAACTTTTAGGTCTCTTTTCTATGAAAAGTTAGCAACTCTGAAGTTGGGAGCATTTAATTGTTTTGTGCAGACATAGGGAAGCATTTATGCATGGGAAAAGTTTGATAAACATTAACCTTACCTTAGCCACACTTCAACTCAGGTTTATTCTTGACTCTCAAGATACAGCTAAAGATTTCAACATTATCTCTTAGATAACTAATACATTTTAAAAGATGCCCCACTGGGAAGGAATTCTGACTTTTAGAATTTTAGTCCAGAGTAATTCTTTTCTTCAGATAGGTTAAATGGAATTATCAAATAATTCTTAGCCTTTTGGACACCATTTATATCTGTCTATTATTTAAAAAAATGAAACAGAAAAACGTAACACCATCTTATAAGTTGTTTTGGTTTTGCAAAATCATTTTTTTATGACAACGCAAATTTCTTATGAGGTCTGTGAACTGTAAAGCACATACCCTGCCAAGGCTATTGACAGCAGCAGCTACTGTATGAAGCTGCTCTATGAATATAACAATGGCAGTTCTTGTTCAGCATGATGAAAAAACCATTCATATTCTAAGTGAAAATGTGGAGATAATTTAATTCTGACAGAAAACCACCTGTGGACATGGTCTTGTCTCATTTTTTGTCTTCTGTTTTATATAAAGGATCTGAGTATTTATTTAAAGTGCTTCAGAAGGATATCCCAGTTAGACCTCTGACAGTCCTTTTTCAGTTCACTTCTGCCCAGGGGCAATTAAAGGTGAATTATGGGCTAAGTAAGATAACTTGCGGGCAAGAGGAGGAAGATGTGCAGTAGGATTATTAATGTTGTAATGAATTAGGGTAGAGTGACATGTCTGCAAAAGCACCATGGGTTAGTCATTTAACAAGAATTCATGTGCCGAAATCTGTAATTTTTTTTTTTTTTTTTTTTTTTTTTTTT
>NW_006790570.1:0-14484 GCF_000442215.2 Lipotes vexillifer
CTTTGTCCATTGATTCATTTGCAAATATTTTCTCCCATTCTGAGCGTTGTCTTTTCGTCTTGTGTGTAGTTTACTTGGCAAAAGCTTTGACGGTTCATTAGGTCCCATTTGTTTAGTTTTGTTTTTATTTCATTATCTAGGAAGTGAATCAAAAAGATTGCGCTGTGATTTATGTCAAAGAGTGTTCTTCCTATGTTTTCCTCTAAGAGTTTTATAGTGTCCGGTCTTACATTTAGGTCTCTAATCCATTTCGAGTTTACTTTTGTGTATAGTGTTAAGGAGTGTTCTAATTTCATTCTTTTACATGTAGCTGCCCAGTTTTCCCAGCACCACTTATTGAAGAGAATGTCTTTTCTCCATTGTATATCCTTGCTTCCTTTGTCATAGATTAGTTGACCATAGGTGTGTGGGTTTACCTATGGACTTTCTATCCTGTTGCATTTATCTATATCTCTGTTTTTGTGCCAGTACCATATTGTCTTGATTACTGTAGCTTTGTAGTATAGTCTGACGTCAGGGAGTCTGATTCCTCCAGCTCAATTTTTTTCCCTCAAAACTGCTCTGGCTATTCGGGGTCATTTTTGTCTCCATACAAATTTTAAGATTTTTTGTTCTAGTTCTCTAAAAAATGCCACTGGTAATTTGATAGGGATTGCATTGAACTGTAGATTGCTTTGGGTAGTATAGTCATTTTCACAATATTAATTTTTCCAATCCAAGAACATGGTATATCTCTCCATCTTTTTGTGTCATCTTTGATTTCTTTCATCAGTGTCTTATAGTTTTCTGAGTACAGGGCTTTTACCTCCTTAGGTGGGTTTATTCCTAGGTATTTTATTCTTTTTGTTGCAATGATGAATGTTATTGTTTCCTTAATTTCTCTTTCTGATCTTTCATTGTTAGTATATAGGAATGCAAGAGATTTCTGTGCACTAATTTTGTATCTTGAAACTTTACCAAATTCATTGATTACCTCTTGTAGTTTTCTGGTGGCATCTTTAGGATTCTCTATGTGTAGTATCATGTCATCTGCAAACAGTGACAGTTTTACTTCTTGTTTTCCACTTTGTATTCCTTTTATTTCTTTTTCTTCTCTGATTGCCATGGCTAGGACTTCCAAAACTATGTTGAATAATAGTGACAAGAGGGGACATCCTTGTCTTGTTCCTGATCTTAGAGGAAATGCTTTCAATTTTTCACCATTGAGAATGATGTTGGCTGTGGGTTTGTCGTATATGGCCTTTATTATGTTGAGGTAGTTTCCCTCTGTGCCCACTTTCTGGAGAGTTTTTATCATAAATTGGTGTTGAATTTTCTCAAAAGCTTTTTCTGCATCTATTGAGATAATCATATGGTTTTTATTCTTCAGTTTGTTAATATGGTGTATCACATTGATTGATTTGCATATATTGAAGAATCCTTCCATCCCTGGGATAAATCCCACTTAATCTGGTTGTATGATCCTTTTAATGTGTTGTTGGATTCTGTTTGCTAGTATTTTGTTGAGGATTTTTGCAACTATATTCATCCTCTTTTATAGCTGTTAGAAGTTGCCTATGTACTGAGGTGCTCCTATGTTGGGTGCATATATATTTATAATTATTATATCTTCTTTTTGGATTGATCCCTTGATCATTATGTAGTATCCTTCCTTGTCTCTTGTAACATTCTTTAATTTAAAGTCAATTTTATCTGATATGAGTATTGCTACTCCAGCTTTCTTTTGATTTCCATTTGCATGGAATATCTTTTTCCATCCCCTCATTTTCAGGCTGTATGTATCCCTAGTCTGAAGTGGGTCTCCTGTAGACAACATATATATGCGTCTTGTTTTTTCATCCATTCAGCTAACCTGTATCTTTTGGTTGGAGCATTTAATCCATTCATGTTTAAGGTAATTATCGGTATGTATGTTCCTATTACCATTTTCTGAATTGTTATGGGTATTTTTTTGTAGATCCTCTTCTTCTCTTGTGCTTCCCACTTAAAGAAGTTCCTTTAGCATTTGTAGTAGAGCTGGTTTGGTGGTGCTGAATTCTCTTAGCTTTGCTTCTCTGGAAAACTTTTGATTTCTCCATCGAATCTGAATGAGATCCTTGCCAGGTAGAGTAATCTTGATTGTAGATTCTTCCATTTTGTCACTTTAAATATATTATGGCATTCCATTCTGGCTTGTAGAGTTCCTGCTGAGAAATCAGCTTTTAACCTTATGGGAGTTCCCTTGTATGTTATTTGTCATTTTTCCCTTGTTGCTTTCAATAATTTTTCTTTGCCTTTAATTTTTGTCAATTTGATTACTGTATGTCTCGGCATGTTTCTCCTTGGATTTATCGTGCCTGGGACTCTCTGCACTTCCTGGATTTGGGTGGCTATTTCCTTTCCCATGTTAGGGAAGTTTTCAACTATAATCTCTTCAAATATTTTCTCAGGCCCTTTCTCTCTCTCTTCTCCTTCTGGGACCCCTATAACGTGAATGTTGGTGTGTTTAATGTTGTTCCAGACATCTCTTAGGCTGTCTTCATTTCTTTTCATTCTTTCCTCTTTATTCTGTTCCGCGGCAGTGAATTCCACCATTCTGTCCTCCAGGTCACTTATCCGTTCTTCTGCCTCAGTTATTCTGCTATTGATTCCTTCTAGTGCTTTTTTCATTTCAGTTATTGTGTTGTTCACCTCTGTTTGTTCTTTAATTCTTCTAGGTCTTTATTCTTTAATTCTTCTAGGTCTTTGTTAAACATTTCTTGCATCTTCTCAATCTTTGCCTCTATTCTTTTTCCAAGGTCCTGGATCATCTTCACTATCATTATTCTGAATTCTTTTTCTGGAAGGTTGCCTATCTTCACTTCATTTAGTTGTTTTTCTAGGGTTTTATCTTGTTCCTTCATCTGGTACAAAGTCCTCTGCCTTTTTATTTTGTCTATCTTTCTGTGAATGTCAATGTGAGCATAATTTTTATTACCTGTGTTTACCAAACTCTGGTTGAAAGTGTCCATTATGGTAATACTGTAAACACAGAGACTTCCTAAAATTTTCCAAGATCTGTTCTTTAGGTTCAACTGCAAGTGTGTAGAGCTGGATGATAGAGTGGGGGCACCTATGACCTCTGCCTTAAAGAGACCGGGATTCTGGTCCAAGCTTGGCTCTTGAGTCATCCTTTTCAAACACAAATAAATCATGTCACTCCTCTACTCGAAATCCTCCAGGGCCCCAAATCCCAGAGCCGGTACCATACCAGTCAGGCTCTATATGATGTGTCCTCTCCCCTCACTACTCTCTCAGATCACATTCCCTGCCACACTTTCCTCCATCTATCCATTCTGGTCACATTGACCTTTGAGTGTGAGTCTACCTCAGGGCCTTTGTACTTACTATTCTATTCACCTGGAATGCTCTTTCCCCAGATCTTCACGTAGTTCATTCCCTCACCTCCTTCAGGACTCTGCTCAAATGTCACCTTCACTGAAAATTCTACCTAAAAGAGCACTCTCCTTCATCACCTTTTGTCCCTTACCTTGCTTAATCATGTTTTCTTAACACTTACCATTACCTGACCTACTATATATTTGTCTAATTTTTATCGAATCTTCCCCTTCCCATTAGAATATAAATCTATGAAAGCAGTGACCACATCTGTTTTGCTCACTGCTATAACCCCATCGTGTAGAATAGTACCTAGCACCTGCTAGGCACACAATAAATACTTGTGGAATGAATGAATTAAAGGGAGACCTTGGACAATACTCACAAGCCCACTTGTGTTCCAATCTGTAAAACAAAGAGGTTGGATCAGAAAGTCTTTAACTTCTCTTCATACTCTAACATTCTATGATTCTTTAGTTTCCTAGGTCAGTGTTCTCAATCATTATAATAGAAAAAGGAAAGAAAAAGTTGCTAAGGAACAATATGCATCTGAGACACCAAAAGTTTAAAGTAAATATGAGTCTATCATCACTAGAACTTAAAGCGCTGTTCATAGAAAAAAAACATCTGTTCAATGTGGAGGGCAAATTTGTGGTTGCTGGCGGCAGGGTGGTAGGGGGTAGTGGGGAGGATGGGTTGGGAGATTGGGATTGATATATACACACGACTATATGTAAGGGTAGATGACTAATAGGCATCTGCTATGTAGCTTGTGGAGCACTTCTCAATACTCTGTAATGACCTGTATGGGAGGGAATGTAAAGAAGAGTGGATATATGTGTATGTGTAGCCAGTTCACTTTGCTGTACAGTAGAGACTAGCACAACATTGTGGATGAACTATACTCCAATAAGAATTTTAAAAAGAGAAAAGAAAGAAAAGAAGCCTGACCAATACAATGGCATATAAAATCATCAATTGTAGAACTTGGAATCTCAGATCATTCTGATCTTAACTCAGTATATCTCCAAACTGAATATTGGCTAAGACTGGTCCATACTAATGAATAACACTTTCTCCTTATCTAGAAGTGAGTTGTAAGAACCAGTGTAATTGTGCTGTTCCATCCACATGCATGCTTATCCCACAGTCCCTGCACAATATTGTATTTCCAAAAGACATGGAGAATGTTGTACTACAATAGAAGAAATAGAGCATTCTCAAGTGACCGGTTTATTCATTTTATGAGAGAGTACATATAATGAAATGCATTTTTGCTCAGAAATGAAAAGGGTCCTCTCTGCTATTGTCAAACTTGTTTTTATAAACTCCTATTTTATATCTTATTTTGATATATCAATCTTGAGTACTTTATTGTCAGGTCTTCATTGGCAAACACCTTCCCAATGACAGTACAGTGTGTACTCAATTTTGGAGCATGGAAAATACATGTACTTGTTTTGTACCTATTTATATAAAATTGACATCTTTGTGCTTTGGTGTTTCAAAAATTTTAAGGCTGTAATGGGGAGTCACACTTACAGTCATCAATATAGTCTCTACAATGAATATGCTCCCTTAATTAAATCATGATGCTGGAAAAACACCCACACACACAAAAAAAAAAAGGAAAGAAAAAAAATCTGTTCCCAATCAGTTTGCTAAATATATCTCTCAAAAGACACCATCGTAGATATCTAGATACCAACCTTTCTCTGGGAAAGAGACAGAATTTTTCCACTGTCTTGGTGGTAACTCTTTGACACGCAATTCTACAATCACATACCATCTTCATTTTGGAAGATTCCAGAGTTGGAGTGTGTCTTAATCTCTTTGGCTGCTGTAACAAAAATAACATAGACTGGGTGGCTTATAAACTACAGAAGTTTATTTCTCACAGTTCCGGAGGCTGGATCAAGGCGCTACCAGATTTGGTGTCTGGTGAGGGCCCACTTCCTGGTTCACGGACAGCCACCTTCTCACTGTGTCCCACTGTGAAAGGGGCAAAAGAGTTCCCTGGGGTCTCTTTTATAAGGGCATTTACCTCCCAAAGGCTCCCCTTCCTAACACTATAACATGGGTTTTTTTGTATTTCAACATACGAGTTTTGAGAGGACACAAGACTATTCAGTCTATACAAAGTGGGGTAAGAGACAACTCATTCCTTTAAATATCACAAAAAGAATTCAGGGTTTGGCTACTTGAAATATGTGAAGATGCACGTCCTTATATCCTCAGACAGCCAGTCTGAAGGGAGGGGTTCTAAAAATGGTGGACCAATCAGATTGTCCTCAGCCTGCAAAACCTTCTTTGCACTGGGTCATCATGGTCATCATTTGCCCTCAATTACCATAGATCTTTCTTTCCATAATATGTTGAATAACTTTAAAGATTGTCTTCCACAAATGTTTAGGGGTACTGTCACCCCTACTTTAGAGATGACAAAACTGAGGATCAGCTAGAATGAAAAATTTGACCAGGAATATTTTCCTTCTTGTACAAAACTGTACTCTGGAGCTTAGAACACAGTAGAACATACAGTATTTATCGGGTGGATGGTGGAGTTGTGAAGCTAGAATTTAAACCCAGGTGTATCTGGATTCAAAGCCAGTTCTATTTTCACTCTACCCTGTGGCCCCCCGGGGCCCACGTGTCAGGAGGGTCAGGGTTACCTGAAGTGCAGCAGGATAAACCCAGTCTTCGGGAGGCTCCTCCCTCCATTGCCTCTGTGACTCACTTGTAGCCAGAAAATGTCTACCTTGTTAGAATCATGAAGAAGTAAAATACAGTGAAAATTAAAACAAACAAAACAAAAACATCAGGATGAAAGCTCAGGAATTCTGTTTCAGATCCTGCCTCTGAGTCTTACAATGTATCACTTAGGCTCCCTGAACCTCAGTTTTCTTGCCTATAAAATGGTGTAATTTGTCTCTTTCTCAGAGGGTTACTCAGAGGACATACTACCTGGCACTTAGTATTTTGTAGGCCCTCAGGTTTCGTATTCATTATAAAACACTCATGAAAAGACCATGATCTCTATAAATCTCACAATTTGCTGTGCCAGCTTATTCATTCATGAGACAAGTTACCACTAGAGGACACCGAACCAGCAGGAAACTCAGAAAGAACTAAACTGGAGACTAAGACCAGTATTTGTGCTGGTGGCTTCTCCCTACTGGATGGATTGTTAAACTGCATTTGTTGTCCTCGTGTTCCCTTCGGTGGGGGAGACTTGGAGAGAGCAGATGTCCTCTGAGGATTACTAAGCAGTCTAAGGCTGTAAGGAAAGAACTCTATTTCAGCGCTGTGGTTAGGTGGCAGCATCAATATTTACAAGTGTGTCTCATCATTACTGCAACAGCCGCAGAAAGATAACCAACTCCCCCTGAATTTTCTAATCGACTGGGTTCTAGACTTTAATCCCAGTGATAGGAGATCTCTCTGTGTTTTTGCTAATATCCTGAGATGGAAACTTCTGGCAGTCTCACTGTATAAGTTTAGCAAGAAAATGTAACTTGTATTTGTCTTTCTAGTGTAAAAGATATTTATGTATACACGCTTGTCTCCTGTTTCTTTCCTGACCCTTGTACAAAGGAAGATGAAATCTCTTAGAGATACCCGGGCAGGAGTTACCAGGAAAGGAAGTCAGAAATGAGAACTTGAGGTCACCCCCTGTATTTGTCCTTAACACGAGGAAAAGTATTCACCCTCCCTTCACACTCAATACTATTTCTAGAATTTTACATTTTAGATTGCAAAATCCTTAACAGCGAAGATGGGATTCTGCGGTCTAACATTTAATTCAATAAAGGTCCCCTTTCCAAAGGCTGTTCCTGACTAGCATATGATTTTTTACACACACTGAGACATTTCTGAGAGTGAAAGGGGGTGTTAATGATGACAGACAGCAGGCATAAATTGATGAGTTTGTGATCACTTCGTGCTTAATTGTGCTTTAGAAACTATCCAACTAAAACATTTACTATCTTAATACTTTACCTAAAAAATTCTCCTTGGAAAACCTTTTAGGTAAACTATGTTTGTGCTTATTCTATACAAACAAGACTGCCTTGGCCCCCAGGGCAAGTTGGTATCTGCCTCCTTGGAGGTGGGAGGAATGTCTTCTCTCTCTCCCTCTCCCCATACCTTCTTCCCTCTCTGGTCTACTAGCCCTGTGAGCTCTTTCTTTAAGGAGGGTCTCTCTGGGGGCTACATTTCTTCTAAAGACTTCTGCCTTTCACTCCCTTCTGGGCATCTTCTCTCTGGAACTGCTTTAAAACTCTCCTATGTTATTGTCATTTCAAAAAAAAAAGTGTTTTTGCTAGTTTTCTATTTTAATTAACACTTAAAATCCATTTTTGCAAGAATGAAAATGACAAACCAATTATTCAAATCATGTCCCCTAAAAAGTAAAAATTTGCCTTTGTTTGTTAAGATGAATATAGAAATAGAGACAGAGACGGTCTGTCCAGTAAGTAGATCTGGTTGCTGGAGACAAGAAGCAGATGGCTGGGGCTTCCCTGATGGTGCAGTGGTTAAGAATACGCCTGCCAATGCAGGAGACATGGGTTCGAGCCCTGGTTCGGGAAGATCCCACATGCCACAGAGCGACTAAGCCCACGAGCCACAACTGCTGAGCCTGCACTCTAGAGCCCGGAAGACACAACTACTGAGCCCGTGCGCCACAACTACTGAATGAAGCCCGTGTGCCACAACTACTGAAGCCCATGCACCTAGAGCCTGTGCTCCACAACAAGAGAAGCCACTGCAATGAGAAGCCCACACACTGCAACGAAGAGTAGCCCCCGCTCGCCGCAACTAGAGAAAGCCTGCGCGCAGCAACGCAGCCAAAAATAATAAATAAATAAAATACATGTTTATTTAAAAAAAAAGAAAACAAGCAGATGCCTAGGTGACAGATGTATGTAAGTCACATAAGTGCCCCACCACCAACTGGGTAATTTCCTATGAACGATCTAGTCAGTGTGTTTACTGGAAAATCCCACTGAAAGGGAATGAGAATTAGGAGTGCACCTGAATACTACGTATTAAAATTCAGACTAAATGAGGAAGTAGAAAGGAAGTAATGGGGCAAAGAGGGGGATGAAGAAGACCAAGGACAAAGGCCAAGCTTTGTTTTGTTCTCTGTGCTTGCAATTAACAAAAATAGAATGCTTGTTCTAAAAAGTTGTCTTGATTCTTCAGACTCCACCCTGATCACTTCAGGTGGGAGGTGATACACATGTATGAACAGAAAAGGAAAAAATAAAAGCTTCCTATATTTAAAACAAATAGTGGTTTAAGGTTTTCTTAGCTGTATCTTCTCTTTTTCTTGAGCCAGAGACATTTCTACTATGTTCTCATTTGCCCACTGGTTCAAAATAGAAGGTTCTGACACAACTTAAAAAAAAAATTCCTCCAGAGTCACCAGCTCAGAGATAAAAAGAAGTTCACTTAGGTGGTAGCTGAGCTGTGAGCAGCTTGCAAACAGCATCCCAAAAGGAGTCCAGAGTCTGCAAGGCATTTTTAAAAACAGCTCTGGATTTCCCTTAACAGCCAACCCCAATCATCCACAAATATATTTATTACATGATTTCATCAGTTGTTCCAAATGACAACTTGGATATATCACTGTTTAAAAAAAAATACCTATCAATTGGGTGGGTCAAAACATCCCTCTAACCTGTACCCACACTTGGTCTGCTCTTGGCCTCCCTGCCACACTCGGCTGCCCCGCCCAAAGCACAGAATGTTCAGTGAGCAGGCCGGCATTATTTCCCTAGGGACCCTGAACACTGGTCTTCTGTTTGGAAGTTCAGTTCCCAAATACTGCCCCCAGAAACACTCAACCCACAGTGAAACCCTATTAGTTAATTCGGTCTCCATGAATACACCATACATGGGCCCTTATTTTCTGGTCAAAACAAAGTTCAACAAAAAATAAAAGATTTGCAAATGTTTTTCTTATAAATAAAAGGTGTGACCTAGAAGAACCTCTTGTTTAGAGGCACGGTCAAGAAAAAAATCAACAACAGCAACGTTCTGAGCACTAAAGTACAGTTTTGCATCCAAGCGAGGTGAAAGGTTTGATGCCAGTGCACAGGGGCATCATAATTATAAATTAGCTGATGTCTCCTGGGTCCTGCCCGGCATGCAGACCATTTGGCCTTGTTTGCGTCAATTTACTTGAAGTCATTACTCAGGAAACAGGCTTATATAGTTCCTCACTTAGCATGTTCTTTTTAAAGCACTAGGGGTGACTCACTAAAAGAGCCTTTTGTGAAGTAATGAAACTTTTGCTAGCAGTGTGAATTGTACCCTACTAATTGCTAAATTCCTCTTTTAGTGTATAGGATTTCCTCAAAGTGAAATACCATCATTTAGTGATTTGATACAAAGGACATACCATGTTAAATTTCCCTTAAAATCTAATAAATCAAGGAGGGAAGTAAAAAGCCATGACTGAGGCTTTTCCTCCTTATGAGGTGAGGGGGAAAATTGCTCCCTCTCTTGTATTCCATTAACCCTTGACTTGCCAAGGTCATCTCATCTTGCAGTAGTCATGTCCAAAAGAATGGCTGAAAGTGCAGTTAGGCTCGTGTTATACCATTAAATAAACTACCATATTTTAAATTAATGTAATTCTCTTTGTCATATTTATCATGTTGGAAACAAGCAACCTGAAATTGTGTGAACTGTCTCCATGGCTAGTTCAAGCCCTTGTATGGAAATGTCCATAGGATTGGGGATTGTTTCCCACCTGTAGATCAGCCGAGTGCCACCCACTCCAGCTGAAGTGTATGAGCACATTGGAAGAGCAAAGAGGTTATGAAGGTAATTCTGATCTAGGATTAATGGAATAACCCAAACAACTAACCCACTCTAGACACTCTGGACAGTTTTCTGTTTATGCTATTCTGCTTAGTATAAATAACAGCGAATGGCCTTAACGATGTCTCTGTCTGCAACTAGATGTGAAGGAAGTGTGACTGGCTGTCACTTAACACACATGCCCATCTGCAGAGGGACAGGTTTTCTGTATATAGGCCATCATATAAGTGACATTTCATGACAGTGGTGTCTCAAAAGTGTGTTCTTCCTTGCCGAAATAAATAAAACCCACTTCCTCGAAGTCTTCCTCCCACTGTCCAGTACTGGGTACTCTCCCCCTCCTCTGAAAAGGAAAACAATGCAAATATGACAACTTTCTGAATTTGTTGATGAAACTCTGTTTTTGCTTAAGAAAAAAGGAAATATGTGAACATTTCTGATTGTCTCCAGTATAGAATTTCCCCTTAAGGTCTAAGGCAATATATGTATTGGCTTTTATGGCGAGGGCTTTCTCAAGAGAGAACACACCCGGTTTTGATAAAGAGATCAGCTTTCCCTTAGAAGAAGTGGGAGGACTGAAAAATAATCCTTTTGTCTGGAGCCAACACCCTTCACCCAAGCACATTATTATTGTAGTAACCTACTACATAAAAAAAACAGCATTTGATCAAAATTAAGTTAGGGGGTCTGGTAAGCCAGAGCCATCACTGCTTGGTTCCATTGTTCACAAGTCCAAGTTTGACCCAAAGTTCTAGGAGATTAATTTAAGATACCTGAATGAAAACACACATTCTTGCTGGTTTTGCAAGCTTTCTAGCTACATAGATCTGAATTTTTCTCATAGAGTTAAAGGGATCCTTAAAAGTTTACCTAGTCCCATGGAGAAACTGAGGCCAAAAGAGATCAAGCAACTTGCCAGAGGTCACATCAAAGCAGTAACAAGAACCGGTCCCTCCTACTTCTTACTCCAGGACTTCTCCCATTCCACCAAATTACCATTATTTAGGTCAGCATTCAATTCATGACCGTGGCAATATGCACCCACCTTTTATTTTCACAAGTATTCTCACGTTCAATAAACTTATATAAAGCACATTTAATAACTAACTAGCATTCAGGGAACTATCATCTTGCAAAAAATTAGTATTTAGTAAATCAAACTACCTAGTTTTCTGACATACTATATCCCTTCAATCAAAGCTCTAAATATAGAAGAAATTCAAGCACAAACCCAGAAAAATAAATGAGTGGGGTGGGCCCCATCAGACGTGGCAGGCGTCAAAGCAACTGTTCCAAGGGGTGGGTGACAGACCAGCCAATCAAGAGCACCCACTGAGGGGCGAAAAAGCAGTGCAGGAATGGGGCAGAGGTGAGATATTCAGAGCCAGAGACCCACTCCTGTGCTCGGGTTGACTGCCCAGCCTGGGGAGAGCTTGCAACCATCAAAACAGCTCTGCCAAAAGCTAGCAACAAACATGATAATGCCCGAGAACACGGTTGTTTTTTAATGACTTCAAATTACTAGAAATATCTGAAAAACGTCCCTCTCCAGCCCCTACCCTCAGGTATTATATAATCCACTGTTACATAACCACACTGTGACATTTCAAAAGACTTTTTCTATTTCACCAAAACCTATTTTTTTCCCATTCTCCAAGGTGAATTATGAAAGCATCTTAAGGCACATGACTCAAACATTGAAAGTCATGTTGTAACTGAAGACAATACCCAAGCCAACTCCTACTATCTCTTCCCCAGCTAGACACAAGCTCATGCACCCATGGACACACACACACACACACACACACACACACACACACACACACACACACCATTCCCCAAAATACGTGGAACCTTACACACAACAAAAAAACAAATTGGAAAAAAACTGAGGAAGGTGTTTCCTGTTCATCAGTATAGAATCCCTCAGCTAGATTAGACCATGTGAGTGAATTCATCCATCAACAGGGTTGACAGAGTACCAGCAGTGGCCAAACTATCACTGTGGTAGCTGTCTTCTTCAGGGAATTAAGTTCTCTTTTTTTTTGAAACAGACTTACTGAGCATTAAAGCTAAATACCACACTGGTGAATTCAGAGAAAAAAAAAAAAAAAACACCAATTACCAAACATCCAAGGGAATTCTTCAATCCCAAAGCATACCAGCTAGTTAGAGGCACAAAAAGACTATCTGGCATTCTGTGGTTTCTTTCCATACAATGGACAGAGTGTAGAGGCTCTTGAGGAAGGTCAGTTCCCAAAGGAAACTCACAGTTCAACCCTCTCATTTTACAGGTGAGGAAACAGATACACAGACAGATGAGAGGTCTTGGCTCAGGTGTTTCTCCTTTTAATCACTCTATTTGAGACACAAATCAAGGTGAAAGACAACTGAACTGGAATCTTCATAGTAATGATACAATCTCAGAGGCATTACAATATCTTCCCAACTTTATCAATGTGTACTCCATTGACTGTGAATAATTACCCTGGAAAAGACATCCCTTGATCATACCACAATGTTTGTAATACCTGCTCCTTCCAAACTCTGGATTGTAAGTGTCCCTACTGTGTGCTCTTAACCCCCTCTGCTTTTCCTATGATGGCTCTTATCCAACTGCGTTTTAATTACCTGCATCTGAATTCCCATTAGACCATAAGCTCCATGAGGGCAAGAAACTGTCTCATTCACTACTGTATCCTGGGACCTAGCGCTGTGCCAGTTCAGTTAAGTTCATTCATTCATTCAACAAGTATTTATTGAAGGCCTACTAGGTACCCGCCTCTATTCTGTGTGCTAGATACAGCATGGAACAAAAAGGGTCAACCCCAGATCTCGTGGAAATTACATTGTAGTGGAGGCATGTAACATGTCATTCAGTTGCCTGTCCCCCCCTAACCCAGGCAGCACATCCTCTCCCAGTTTCTATGTGTATTGGCTTCCAGCTCCCAACTGCCTTCACTCCCAAGAGAACCAACCTCAGCTGAGGGGCACTGACTCAGCCAAAAAGTCACAATGCCCTCTCCTGGTCTACAGCCAATAACTGACTGATAGAGTCAAAGAGCCAGCTCCTTGTCTCCAGGTGCATTTTATGGACCAAAGAATTCCTTGCCAAGACAAGACTTTCCTTGAAACCACATCCTTGCCTGGCTGCTTCCCCCCTCCCTTAAAAGTTTTTCCTGAAGATTCCCTCAATATGTATTTGAATCCTTTCCTCCGCTTCTGCATTTACGAAACCCAACCTAACACAGAAGACAAGACAATAATAAACAATTAAACATGTATATGTATACCATGTCAGATGGTGATTACTGTTTTGGAGACTAACACAACAAGGGAAATTAGAGAAAGCTTCTCCAATAAGTATAACATTGGCAGTGACCTAAAGCTTCTCCATTAAGTATGACATTGGCAGTGACATTGGCAGTGACCTATGACATTGGCAGTGACCTCACAGTGTGAGAAGTGTGGCAGTCTGGGGATGAATGTTCCAGGCAGAGGGAACCTCACACACTGAGGTGCAAGTGTGTGTGTCATGATTGCAGAACAAGGAGGAGGTGGGAATAGGGCAGACAGGTGAGGATGGTGGGGATGACGTCATAAGCAGATGGCTGGATCTTGGGATTAATCAAGAGGATTGTAAAAGGGCTTGCTTCTTCCCACTGCAAACTAGTACCAGCACAATGAAATGAGAGCAAGACGTGCATATGAAAACCATCACCTCACAAGACTGAGTCTCTTGTAGAGATGCTATGGATGGAAAAGTATATATGTGACTGTGAGGACAAGATTCCATATATCTTAGCAGAAGTGGACAAGAAGAAAAAAAATGGTAATAGAGTCTCTGTTCCTTTCTATTTTTTATGAGGATTTTTTCCCTCATCTTTTATACATACCCCTTTTCCACCTGTACTCTGTCCATCCTAATCTGGGATATGATTTCCTTTGTCAATTTTGCATTATTATACTATAAGTCTATAAATTAATTTCACTACTCTTGTGGTATTAGTATAAACTATTACACAGCCATATTTATGGGAAGGGACCGAATTGTATACTTTTTTCTTCTCTTCTTTTCTCTTCCCCTCACTTCGTTCTCTTCCTTTCCTTCCTCTTCCTTTTTCTCTTTCTTCTGTTCTTCTCTGGCACTTAGGAAAGCAGTTGCTTTAGTAAACAAATATAGATTAGTGACCTACTTACTCAATGATGGCTCTTCCCTCTGACTGTTGCCTGAAGCCAGTCTAGACAACAGCTACCACTCAATTGGTACAAACTATTTTTTTTTGTGGGGGGGGG
>NW_006790570.1:14494-32592 GCF_000442215.2 Lipotes vexillifer
TCTCACTGTCGTGGCCTCTCCCGTTGCCAGACGCGCAAGCTCAGCGGCCATGGCTCACGGGCCCAGCCGCTCCGCGGCATGTGGGATCTTCACGGACCGGGGCACGACCCCGCGTCCCCTGTATCGGCAGGCGGACTCTCAACCACTGCGCCACCAGGGAGGCCCGGTACAAACTATTATTAATGAAAAGCAAAGTAGAACCTACAGAGTGATGCTCAAAAGATATATATTAGGTACAGTCTGGGGTTGCTTTTCTTATCACTTCATGATATGAGCAGACTTACTTTCTATTTCTTTGGGGATAATAGTACTCACACAAAGAGTCAGGTGCCCCTCCTGTGATTCCACAGGGTATGCATAATACTTCTAATAATAACAGTGGCCCAAAAGTCTGATATCTTCTGTGTGTGCAGATCTGTGCCAATCAATTTACATATATATATATTATCTCATTGAAACTGTACAACAAATTTGTGAGGTGGTTATTACTATCTCCATTTTACAGATGGAAAAACTGAGGCTTTGAAGTAAATTAACTTCCCCGGGATCACTCATCTAGGAAGTGGCACCTGTGGGAACGAAGCCAAGGTTAAACAAATTCAGAACTGGAACTCTTGATTTTTACTCTACACTGCCCCCCACTTACACTAATTCATGACTTTTTGCTTCTATTTCCATCTCCCCCACCTCCCCACCACTGTTTTCTGAGCTTCCTGAGAGTAGAGACTATTCTAATCATCTTTTTTTTTTTTTTTTTTTTTTTTTTTTTTTTTTTTTTTTCCTTGCGTTATGCGGGCCTCTCACTGTTGTGGCCTCTCCCATTTGCGGAGCACAGGCTCCGGACGCGCAGGCTCAGCGGCCATGGCTCACGGGCCCAGCCGCTCCGCGGCCTGTGGGATCTTCCCGAAACGGGGCACGAACCCGCGTCTCCTGCATCGGCAGGCGGACTCTCAAGCACTGCGCCACCAGGGAAGCCCTCTAATCATCTTTGACTATCAAATACAGTGTTAGGGGCCCAGTAAAGTATACTGTCCTGTCTTGGTATCTGCAGGGAATTTGTTCCAGGACCCCAACAAGTATCAAAATCCACAGACGCTCAAGTCCCTTATATAAAATGGTGTAGTAGGGCCGGTCCTCTGTACCTGTGGGTTCCGCATCTGCGGATATGGAAGGTCAACTATTCTGTTTTCCCCACCTGAGCTCTAAACCATATGAGGGATAAGACAAAGAGTAAGGCAGATGTAGATAAAAAATATCAGCCTCATTACTGAAAAAGACTAGGCTGGAGGAGGCAGCTCACTGTGTAGGAACAATGGTGTTCCTGATGCCAAACTCCAGAGTTAGCCACAGTCACGGCCAGTGCCAGGAAAACCACAAGTGCCCGCTCTGAAATGTAGGGCTTGATTTGCAGCAACATGGATGGACCTAGAGATTATCATACTAAGTCAGTCAGACAGAGAAAGACAAATATCATATGATATTGCTTATATGTGGAATGTAAAAAAAAAAATGATACAAAGTAGAAGCAGACTCACAGACAGAAAACAAACATGGTTACTGAAGGGGAAAGGGGAGGAGGGATAAATTAGGAGTTTGGGATTAACAGATACACACAACTGTATTTAAAATAGATAATCAACAAGGGTTTAGGAACTATATTCAATATCTTGTAACAACCTATAATGGAAAAGAATCTGGAAAAGTATATATATATATATATATATAAAACTGAATCGCTTTGCTGTACACCTGAAACTAACACAACATTGTTGACACATTACACAACATTGTAAATTAACTATACTCCAATAAAAATAGATAAAATAAAATAAAATGGAAAAGCAGAGCGGAATGAGTAGAGAGATTGACGAAGGGCTGATCCACACCCAGCTGACCAGCCCATATCTCAGTAGTATGAGTGAAGCACCTAGAGAGTGACTAACTGAAGTCTTTTCAGGGGAAATAAGTTTCCAACCGCCTCCCCTAACCTCAGTACCTGGAACTCATTATTCTTGAATTAGTTAGGCAGGAGACTTGTCGTAAGATCAAAGGATAGCTTTATCATAAGCTGTGCAATGTAACATGCAATTAATCAGCACTCTGCAAGTGGAGAGTCCAAATCCACAGCAGATTTGGGGAGAGCACTCAAGTTTCTTAATTCCTGTATCAAGTGTACGGTCTGCTGGTACACAGGGCCACCCCCTCTTTTAAGCTCAGGGTTTTCCTGAGGAATGAACTGGGGACATCCTTGGCATATCTTCTGGGCCCTAGAGGTGGGGTACACACATAAGCTTTGGGGAGCATCAGTGAACAGAGGAGCCCCGATAAGAGCTAGGATACACTCCTGGCCAGGAGGCAAGCACAGCTGTGACACTTCATTAAAGGTGGCAGTGACACAGCCTCAGCTCTTAGAGAAGGAGGGGAGCAACAGACAGAACAGGGTTGGAGCATTCCACTGGCTGCCCAGGGTGCTTCACTTTCCCATTAGGAGACATCAAATCGTGCCCAAGTCTCCCAAAACAGCGTGATGTTTATAGAATCTCAGAATCTGCTGGCTATCATCATATCTACCCCTCTCCCCTGATCATATCATTGAATTCATATGTGTCAATATTTTTACTTTGGAGAAGGGGGAAAAACAGAACTTCTAAGTCAGCCAGCCAAAACAAAATAGTAGAGCCAGGCACAGAATCTGAGTCTCCTTGGACAGCCTATACTCAAAGAAAATAATCTTTTGCTTAAATTGTCTAAATTGGCTCCTCTAGCTTTAAATTTTGGCTTTCCAAATTGCTCTGGCTTTATTGGCCCATGGGAGCTGTTCTCTGCTGCCAAATAAGAAGTGGGGAATGGACACTATCTCAACAACAAAAAGCTGGCACCCTGTCACCAGGAACCCAAGTGTCATGGCCTAACCCAGCCCTTATCACTGGATTTTGTTCAGAGGCCTGAATGAAAGTACCAGCCAAAACTCTTTTATCAACCAGCTATTTACTTCCATGGACATTACTTTAGCAACTTTATACTACCCAAATAGATTTTATCCTAACCATGTAATTAGGATCAAACTAAATTCCAACACAAACCCCCTGCCTTGTACATTAATTCAGTATAAGCCTGTGCTCCCCAGCATGGTGGTGAAAAATTTCTTTAATGGCTTTATCCCTGTCTGTTCTATTCTGGTCTGTACAGAGAAAATCAGTGGCCAAAAATCAGAGATTTCACTCGTGGCCCCAGCTCTATCGCAAATAACTCAGTGAGGAATCAGTAAAGGTCAGACCAAGGATGACTCAGTAAAATCCATTGTCCATGGGAGAGACATCAGAATAGATCCAGATGAGAGTGACATTTGTTTAGAAGGAGCATGAGTCTATAAAATGTTATCTCTGGAGCTAAGCTGTTCAAACAAAAAGATAAGATCTTGAAATAATGGTTAAATAGATGTAATCTACTGTGAAAGGTTCAAATCCCATCATCCAAAGCCAAGTTAAATCAGGCACGATGGGAATGGAATGATGCTATCTCTGCCCGGTCCCATCTAGACAAACACAACCACCTAAAATATCATTAGGGCCCAAGCCAATTCTTGACCAGAGATAATCCCTAAAATCATGGGGACAGCAGCAGTGCTGTTTCTCCACTCACCATTCAGTAAATTAATAAATGTCAGAAGGTTGTGCATGCAGCCCATGGAGTTAAACTTCACATGCCTGTTAAATTCAGGTAAATAAGGTAACTGATAGCATTCTGATTTAGCTTAAAAGAAGAGAGATTAAATTATTTTCCCTGGACAAACTACAGAATGCAAATAATATGATTGTGAAGATACAAAGAAAGAATGATACAAGGGTAAGTCCTAGTTAACGTAAGAAAAACAACATTAGTGATAGAAAATAATTTAACATTTTCACCTCACCAAACTCTCCATCTTGACTTTCTCCTTCCCACTGACTCAAGTGCTTTTCAGAGTTACACACTTAACAGAATCACTCACTTGTCAAAATTGTTAGTATTGCATTCATTATCCAGATTAACTACTGATCTTGATGAACTTTGGTTTGTGATTCTTTCAATCAGTTAACTGTGGAGTGGAAATCAAAAATCACAAAACTGAAAAATGTCAGAGAGAGTTGTCCGTTTTCAGCAAGAATATTTGCATAAAATTACCTATCATTTGAAATAAAAGCCTATTTTTTACACACAAAATTTTAAATTTATTTTAAAAACCCAGCATCTTAGAGTGATACAAAATGATTTCTAAAGTTACCATCAATATTAGTAAAATAAATAAATAAAAATAATAAAAAGAAGTGTCAGCAATATTTGCACAGAAAATGAAATAAAGTTTAGAGAATACTTTTAGGTTTAAGATGAAGGTTTAAGCTTTAAGATGAAGTGTAAGAGACACTATTGGGAAGACACAGGTCTCTGGTACCTTCTCTTGTTTCTTAGTCCCTTCCTTCCATGGAAGACATCCAAAATTGTCTTCTAATAACCAAGATTAGACAAATTATAATTCATGTTTTATACTTGTTTGTTTTAAAAACAAAGAGGCCAACAAAGATAAGAATACATACTTATCAGCCATATGTGTGTGGGTTTATTTGTGGACTACCTAATTCTGTTCCGTTGATCTACATGTCTGTTTTTGTGCCAGTACCATATTCTTTTGATGACTTTAGCTTTGTAGTATAGTTTGAAGTCAGGGAGCAAGATTTCCCTGGCTTTGTTCTTTTTTGTAAAGATAGCTTTGGTTATTCAGGGTCTTTTGTGGTTCCATACAAATTTTAGGATTATTTGTTCTGGTTCTGTGAAAAATGTCATGGGTATTATGATAGAAATTGCATTAAATCTGTAAATTGCTTTGGGTGGTAGGGACATTTTAAAAATATTAATTCTTCCAATCCATGAACACAGGATATTTTTCCATTTACTTGTATCATCTTCAATTTCCTTCATCAATGTCTTACAGTTTTTAGGGTATAGATATTTCACCTCCTTGGTTAAATTTATTCCTAGGTATTTTATTCCTTTTGGTGCTGTTGTAAATGGAATTTTTTTTTGCTTCTTCTTTCTGATAGTTTATTGTTAGTATATAGAAAAGCTACATATTTCTGTACATTAATCTTGCATCCTGCAACTTTACTGAATTGATTTATTAGTTTTAATAGTTTATGGGTGGAGACTTTAGGGTTTTCTGTATATAGTATCATGTCATCTGCAAATTGTGACAGTTAATTTAGGTCAAAGGAGGCAAGAATATACAGTGGGGAAAAGACAGTCTCTTCAAAAAATGGTGTTGGGAAAACTGGACAGCTACATGTAAGAGAATGAAACTAGAACATTTTCTCACACAATATACAAAAACAAAGTCAGAATGGATTAAAGACTTAAATGTAAGATGGAAAACCATAAAACTCCTAGGAGAAAACATAGACATTCTTTGACATTTGTCTTAGCAATATTTGTTTTGGATCTGTCTCCTCAGGCAAGGGAAACAAAAGCAAAAATAAACAAATGAGACCTAATCAAGCTTAAAAGCTTCTGCACGGTGAAGGAAACTGTCCACAAAACTAAAAGACAACCTACTGAATGGGAAAAGATATTTGCATATAATATGTCTGATAAGGGATTACTATCCAAAATATATAAAGATCTCATACAACTCAATATCAAAAAAACAAACAACCTGATTTAAAAAATGGGCTGAAGACTTGGAGAGGCATTCTTCTAAAGAAGATATACAGATGGCCAGCACACACATGAAAAGATGCTCAGCATCACTAATCATCAGGGAAATGCAAATCAAAACCACAATGAGAGGGGCTTCCCTGGTGGTGCAGTGGTTGAGAGTCCACCTGCCGGTGCAGGGGGCACGGGTTCGTGACCCTGTCCGGGAAGATCCCACATGCCACGGAGCGGCTGAGCCCGTGAGCCGTGGCCGCTGAGCCTGTGCGTCCAGAGCCTGTGCTCCGCAACGTGAGAGGCCACAACGGTGAGAGGCCCACGTACAGCAAAAAAAAAAAAAACAACCACAACGAGAGATCGCCTCACACCTGTCAGAATGGCTGTCATCAAAAAGACAACAAATAACAAGTGTTGACGAGGATGTGGAGAAAAAGAAACCCTCGTGCACTGTTGGTGGGAATGTAAATTGGTGCAGCCATTATGGAGGTTCCTCAAAAAAATTTTTTTTTACGGTACGCGGGCCGCTCACTGTTGTGGCCTCTCCCGTTGCGGAGCACAGGCTCCGGACGCACAGGCTCAGCGGCCGTGGCTCACGGGCCTAGCCGCTCTGCGGCCTGTGGGATCTTCCCGGACTGGGGCACAAACGGGCGTCCCCTGCAACGGCAGGCGGACTCTCAACCACTGCGCCACCAGGGAAGCCACCAAAAATTTTTAAATACAGGTATCATATGATCCAGCAATTCCACTCCTGGATATTTATCCAAAGAAAATGAAACACTACTTAGAAAAGATACATGTATCCCAATGTTCATAGAAGCATTATTTACAATAGCCAAGGTATGTAAGCAACTAAGTGTCCATAAACAGATGAATGGATAAAGAAGATGTGGTTTATATATGCAATGGAATATTATTACTCAGACATAAAAAGAATGAAATTTTACCATTTGCAGTAACATGAATGGACCTGGAGGGTATTATGCTTAGTGAAATAAGTTGGACAGATAAAGACAAACACTGTATGTTTTCACTTATATGTGGAATCTAAAAATTAAAACAAATGAATATAATAAAACAGAAACAGACTCACAAAAATAGAGAACAAACTAGGGGTGACCAGTAGGGAGAGGGGTGGGGGAGGGGCAAGATAGAGAGAAGGGATTAAGATGTACCAACTACTATGTATCAAATAGGTTACAAGGATATATTGCACAGCACAGGAGATGTAGTCAATACTTATAATAACTTTAAATGGAGTATAATCTATAAAAATATCAAATCACCATTTGTACACCTAAAACTAATATAAAATTGTAAGTCATCTATATTCCAGTTAGAAATAATAATAATAAAATAAAGCAGGGGGTGGGAAGAATACTCACTTATCTCTTGCTCCCATCTCAACTCAGAGTAAAAGTTTAACCATCTTTCTTGACATGGTGTCCAGCAATCAGGTGCTTTTTGGCCTCCGAGCACCACTGAGAATTGCTTCAAAGGCAGAAATGTGCTGCTCAGTGCCTTCTTGCTGATATGGATTAAAAGAGCAAGGTTTTAGGAGATTGACATCTGATGAACTATTTCTCGTGTAAACTGCCTCACGCCAATCAGGGAAATGGACAGAACAAATCCTGGGGACCGCTTTTATGGGAAACAGGATGTCCTGAGTTACTTCTGAAACGTCTCCACTCACGTACCAGGGAGGCAAGACTTCCCCCAAGCCTTATTTGCCTAGCAAAGATGTTTGTCACTTAAGCCTGCTCCCCACAGACCACCCCACTTCTAGAGAACAAAGACCAAAGACATTTTGGCTTCAGCCCTGACCACCCTGCACCCCACTTGCTATCACTAATACGTTACCCTCGCACTGTGTGACCAATGCCTCTCCGGTTCACAGTACAAACTTTCCCAGGCACAGCAACACCCATCCCCTCCCCGACTCTCATTTCAAGAGATGCCAGAAGTCCAGCTTTTCTCGGCTTACTTTAACCCCAGCAGATGTGCAGCATTGGTAGGTTGAAAGAGCCAAAGTGGGCTTCTGTAAGCTACCAACTGACACATCCAGTCCTTCCCCAGAGAACGAAGAGAATGAAGGAAATGAACCCATCTGGAAGCTCAGCCCTGGTGGCTGCCTCTCTGTCATTTCACACACAGTGAGCTCTGAGATATGACCATTACCTCTAAGACAGGATGTCTGTGGGAGTCAGGAGACAGTCTCTGGGTGGAAATGAGAAGAAATGTTTCGACATTTCACACACAGTGAGCTCTGAGATATGACCATTACCTCTAAGACAGGATGTCTGTGGGAGTCAGGAGACAGCCTCTGGGTGGAAATGAGAAGAAATGTTTCGAGACCAGCCTCATCGGAGTTGCCCTGCAGTGAATTCACACGGACCCAAAACATCGGCTTCCCCGATTCCAGAACAGATGTCCCTTCTCTCAACCACACCTGTCAAATCCCCATCCTCCCCCTTAACACCCCACAACCACACAAAAACGCTCCCTCTGTCTGCTCAGCCTCTGTCGCATTTTGTACTGCTTCTGATATTTTAAATATTCCGTTTGCAGTATACACGTGTAATTGTTTAATCCTCCATTAAACACTGAAAAGGCAAGAGCATTCTTTTTCCTCCATAGCACCTAGTACTGTGCTCTGCTCCAGTAGGAACTCAAGAACTGAACTGAATAGAGACAAAATGCTTAGCCTGCCACCATTACCAACATGCTACTAAGATTAATGTTTATGCCTATTATTCTAAAATACTTGAAAGCCTCAAAAAGAAATATTCTAATAGATCTCAGTGAAAGAATTTAGTTGGAATTTGAGCACGTACGCTTTTTTTTAAGAAAAGATTATTTTGACCAAAAGCCTTGTACTTAAGGCTTTCCTTATGTAGGTCACTGGATGTAAGCAGAAATACATGATGTAATATGATAAGGCAACATTTAAATTATTAATAGCAGTTAATCATGGTAGAACAGAGGGATTGTCTCTTTCTGCCACTGAAATGTACATGCCCTCCCTCAGAAGGTGGTTATGTAATGTGTCACTGAAATCCTACCTGCCCCACTGCAAAAACTGTCTTTAATGGTACAGAGGCTGCTCAGCAACCTGAAATATTATAAATTTATCCTTCTGTCTCATCCTAAGAATTGCCCAGTCATTTTCACCAGGCTTTCATTCCAGGGATCCATCCCGTAGCCCAGCATTACAGATAAGAACAGCCAGCAAGCAGGCCAAGTGGCAGGAAACAGATCCTGGAAATTCAAGTTAGAGAATGACACACCAACCCTCCATACCCTGGCTGGCCGCAGTTATCAGAATCACTGAGGTGCCAAAGTAGTTTGTTTCACATTCATTGCCCAGATTAACTAGGGATGTTGACAGACTTTGGTCTGTGATCCTTTAGTTAACTATGGGATGAAAAATCAAAATCACAAATGAAAAATGTCAGAGTTGCCTGTTTTCTTCCAAAACAAAGAGCTGTAGGCAATTCAGCAGCAAGTGATTCCAATGAGTTGCAGAATCATGCAGATTAGCTTCTGATGTCCTAGCCTCTCCCACCAGGGTGTCCCACCCACACTTCTGCCCAAGAGTGAGCATCACGGTGCCTCCACGTCTGCCTGGGGGTGACATGTGGTGGGGTTAAAAGGGCACTAGATCCACATTCAGATCTCTTTCCAGTAAAACTGACTGTATATGGATGTTGACAAGAAGGTTTCTTAAATATTTTATTTATTTTTTTAAACTAAGGAATGCAAGAACTTCCCTGGTAGCACAGTGGTTAAGAATCCGCCTGCCGATGCAGGGGACATGGGTTCGGGCCCTGGTCCGGGAAGATCCCACATGCCACGGAGCAACGAAGCCCGTGCACCACAACTACTGAGCCTGCGCTCTAGAGCCCACGGGCCACAACTACTGAAGCCCGCGCGCCTAGAGCCCGTGCTCCACAAGAGAAGCCACCGCAATGAAAAGCCCGCGCACCACAACGAGAAGTAGGCCCTGCTCACCGCAAGTAGAGAAAGCCCACACACAGCAACGAAGACCCAACGCAGCCAAAAATAAATAAATAAATTTTTAAAAAGAAAGGACTGCATGAATACATGCTCATTTTAGGCAACTCAAACAATACAGAACAAGGTAAGAAAAAGGGTTGGTCCTCCTTCACTCCCAGCAGTTCCACTCTTCTCTCCAGAGATATTCCCAATGGAAATTTTGGTGCATGTTCATTCAGATCTTTTTCCTGTGTGTATATAGACACATGTATATAACCATTACATATATATATATATATATATGTATGTATGCATATATACTCACACACATATATATCCATAATATATGATCAAAACCTATCTATCTATAAAATCCTTTTGTGAATACTCTTCAGTGATACTGTATTCACTTAACAACATACTTAGAGTTCCCTGTTTTGTGGGAACTGTACGTATTGCCAGGATTTATGTATTCCCACAGTAAGTTACTTATCTCCAAGCTTCAGTTCAGGTCCAGTCCCTATAAAACGAGGATAATGAGTCCACTTTCACAGGACTGTGGAGTGCAACAGTGAGAAGTCATTTGTAGAGCAGGGACTCACAGATTCCTTCCTGGTCAACATCATCCATAATCCTCATTTTTATTTGCTGTTTACTCATTTATTTTCTGTCTTTGACCCACTAGAATGTAACATCTTGAAGGTGGGGTCTGTGTCTTTTTAGTGATGTGTCCCCAGCGCCTGGAACAGAACCGGATGTCATCCAAGCACAGTAAATGCTCACTCATCAGCTGGCTCACTGGTTTCTCAGCCACTTTCATCTATACTGGTCCTGCCCCAAACTGCCAGCTGAGCAGCTGAGCAGGAATCACCAGGTAAAGGAGGTTTGCTAGCCCACTTGGGGTGTGGAGGTGGGCAGGCCTGACTGCCTCTTAGAAAAGAGTACGTAAGGCAGAGGCAGCTGGGGCAGATCAGGCAAACATACTGTGAGGGCCAGAGAAATGGGAGACGTGCAGGAGGATGGCATCAGAGTATGGGGTGAATTAGTGTGTTATCAAGAGGGGTGCGTAAAGTTGAGATTCCAGCAGATTCAGCTGATTGTTTTCTGTCTCCTGGGTGGGAGGGGCCTGGGCCCCAAGTATAAGCAGGATCAGAAGGGGTAGCTCCATCTCGCACCATCAGAAGGCAGCTCCTGGATAAGAGGGTCAAAAGGTACAAACTTCCACTGATAAAATAGTTATACAAACTACTGTGTATAAAATAAGCTACAAGGATATTTTGTATAACACAGGGAATATAGCCAATGTTTTATAAGTATAAATGGAGTATAACCTTTAAAAATTGTGAATCACTATATTGTACACTTGTAACTTATTTAATATTGTACATCAACTGTACCTCAGTTTAAATAAAAGAAAACATAGTCATGGGGATGTAATGTACAACATGGTGACTCTCTCTACATATATATATATATATATATATATATGTATGTATTTCATATCTGAAAGTTGCTAGAGAATAGACCTTAAAAGTTCTCATCACAAAAAAAGGTTTGTAAATATGTGTGGTGACATGTATTAACTAGACTTATGGTGATGATTGTGCAATACATACAAATAGCAATCATTATGTTTTACACCTGAAACTAACATAATCTTTTCTGTCAATTATATCTCAGTTTTTTTAAAGGCAGAACCTGGCCTCAGAGGCAGCATGGGAGCTTCCCATGGAGGGAGTCTGGAATCCTGCAGTGCTGGAGCTGGAAGGGTTTTGGGAATATCTAGTCCTGTAACTCTCAGACTCTTAATAAGGATCAGAATTCTCTGGTCACTTGGTCAAATGCAAGTACCTGGGCCCCGGCCATAGAAATTACAAATTCTGATTCTGCAGGCCTGGGGATTTGGGCCAATCTCTTGACCATACAGATGGAGAAAAGGTCCAGGCAGCACACAGCCCCTGGGAGGGTCAGAGCCGGAGCATGTACACAGCGAAGGAGTGGAGAGCTGTTCAGCGGGAGGGTCTGGGGTGCAGCAGGAAGCTGGGAATGCTGCGTCTCCTTTAGTGAGTGGCTGCAGAGCGCACACCGGCGCAGCAGTCCTCCACATCTGGACCCCAGACCACAGCAACAGCATCACCCTGGAACTTGTTAGATAAGCAGTTTCTTGGACCCCACCCCAGATCTACTGATGACAGACTCTGGCAGTGAGAACCAGCAATCTGTTTTAGCAAATCCTCCAGGCAATTCTGATGCTCCCCAACGTTTGAGAACCCTACAACAGGAGGTAATCAGGTAACCATCTATATGTATTGCCTTTTGGAAAAGTTCAACTTGCTTCTGGATATGGTGTACCTAGTGTTCCAGAAACTCACTGGAAACCTCACTGCCAATACATTGTCAAGGTCATACTCAGGAGAGCTTGATAAATGACTCCACTTTCCTATCCAGAGCAACTGATCAGTTCCAACAATTTCCAGAAATCCATTATGTACTGGAAATTGATGATGCGAAGTGTCAACACCAGCTGAGCTGCCTCCCATGGGAGCTGCTGAGAGACACATTTGCCATCATCATCACAATAACCATCACCGTCATCGTCATCATTGCCAACATTTACATAACGCTTACTATATACTGGACACTGTTACTGGGACTTTATAAATATTTATCCACTTAATCTTCCCCCCCACACACAAATTGATCTGCCAAAAATCCCACTCCACCTAAGGGTCAGAGTAGTGTTTTGAACCCAAGCAGATGGCCTTCTGAGCCTCCACTCCTGAACTCTGTGCAAGAGAGGCAGCCTAGGTCGTGCTTAAGAGTACTCAATCTGGAGCCAGGTCACTGGATTTGTATTTGGCTCTACCGCTTACTTGTAGCAATCATCTACTAACCGGTCTCCTGATCTCTAGTCTCACCCTTTCCTGGAAATCCATCCTAGAATAATTATCTTTCATATGCAAATGTACTTTTGTCACCATCCTCCAAATCTTCCCATTTTCTCCTCCCATAAGAAAAAATCTAAGCATAGGATGCTATTCACAAAGAAGTTTCTGCTTACTCATCCTGCTTTATCTTCTATCATTCTTCCCAGGGCACTGAGCCACACCATCCAGTGTACCACTCCTTGATTAGGCCAGCCTATACTTTCTTGGCTGGAATTTCCTACCATCCAGCCCTCCACTCAGGAAATTCCTACAAACTTTTAGTTTTGGCTAAACCACTGCTTCTTTTAGGAAGTCTTCCCTGGGTTTGCCCCTGTTCAAGCTTAAGGCATCATTTTTATTTCTGCTTCCATTGGCCAAATCCCCGTTATGGTGGTTAGTATATTGTGTTGGAACTGCCAGCTTGTAACTCTGGTAGCTTATGAACTTTTGGGAGCTGAAACTACCATTTCATCATTTTGTGGCAGTCCCAATGCACATCATAGATGCAAATAAATGTTGATTAAATGAATGGATGGAGTGCCTAGGAGACAGGTGAGCCCTTTACTTTAGGGAAGGCAAGGGACAAAATTCAAGAGTAACTAGAGAGGGGACGGAATAACAATGAAGTCATCATAGTTGGTGTGAGATAAGACTCTAAGAATCCAGTGTATAAACAATGCAGCAATCCAAAGCACAGGGCTGAACTGAATATGCATCATTTCCTGGCATGGCATTATTGAGATATCTTCAACTGGGCATCCAGTCTTAGGAATCACTTAGTGGAAAATGCCTCTACCTATCCAAAAATTTCTTGGTACTCTGTACAATACAAGTTTCTGAAAGTCCCAGCAGGATTCTTTCCTCATTGAAAAGAGGTCTGTCGAAAGGGGTTCTCCTGGTGGAGATTTAGCTCACAGCTGCATGGATGAGAGGACCCACCTTGAGGATGACCACTCACAAAAGCCACATGGCAGAAGAGGTAGAGGCAATGGCTGCAGTGAAAGATGGGAAACTGATCTGAATACACAAAAAGCCCAGACTTAAGATTTCAACCACCAAACATCTGAGTCATAACAAACTAAAAGAAGACTTTTTCTTACGCCTAAATTTTCCTTTTGTGAAGAATAAACTGAAAATACCAATGATGTATCTAAAGTTTCATTACGGTGGCTTGATTAGTTTAATGGTATGTCCAATAGTGCTTGCCTTATGGTTACTTGAGTTCAGTCTGTTTGTCTAATATACGAATATGCCACTAATATACATTGCAAAATAAATTGTCATAATATATGTGATATGATAACATATACAATATATCCACACATACAAAATATATACAAATCTATACATATACATATGTGTACACACACACATATCAGGAAAGAGTAAAATGACAAACTGAAAAAACAAACCTTAATGGCATACTTCTTTAATAAAAATCTTCCTTATTAAAAAGTGTCTGCAATCTTTGAAAAGTAACAGCTATCTCAAAATTGTTTCTGGAGTGAATGTTTCTCCCACAGAATGGAAGAAAATATTTGTAAATGAAGCGACCAACAAGGGATTAATCTCCAAAATATACAAACAGCTCATGCAGCTCAATACCAAAAAACAAACAACCCAATCCAAAAATGGGCAGAAGACCTAAATAGACATTTCTCCAAAGAAGACATACAGATGGCCAAGAAGAACAGGAAAAGCTGCTCGACATCACTAATTATTAGAGAAATGCAAATCTAAACTACAACGAGGTATCACCTCACACAGGTCAGCATGGCCATCATCAAAAAAATCTACAAACAATAAATTCTGGAGAGGGTGTGGAGAAAAGAAAACCTTCTTACACTGTTGGTGGGAATGTAAATTTGTACAACCACTATGGAAAACAGCATGGAGATTCCTTTAAAATCTAAAAATAGAACTACCATAAGATCCAGCAATCTCATTCCTGGGCATATATCTAGAGAAAACCATAATTCAAAAGGACACATGCACACCAATGTTCATTGCAGCACTATTTACAAAAGCCAGTATATGGAAGCAACCTAAATGTCCATTGACAGATGATTGGATAAAGACGTGGTACATATATACAATGGAATATTACTCAGCCATAAGAAAGAAAGAAATAATGCCATCTGCAACAACATAGATGGAACTAGAGATTGTCATACTGAGTGAAGTAAAGTCAGATAGAGAAAGACAGATAATATATGATACTGCTTATGTGTAGAATCCAAAAAACTGGTACAAATGAACTGATTTACAAAACAGAAATAGAGTCACAGATGTAGAAAACAAACTTATGGTTACCAAGGGGGAGGGAGGAGGGATAAATTGGGAGATCAGGATTGACATATACACGCTACTATATATAAAATAGATTAGTAATAAGGACCTCCTGTATAGCACAGGGAACTCTACTCAATACTCTGTAATGGCCTATATGGGAAAAGAATCTAGAAAAGAGTGGATATATGTATATGTATAACTGAGTCCCTTTGCTGTACAGCAGAAGCTAACACACATTGTAAATCAGCTATACTCTGATAAAAATTAATTTGAAAAAAAAAAAAAGGAAAGTAACAGCCAGCTCAAAACTGTTTCTGGAGTGAAATTCTCCTGATTTTTGCTTCCAATTACTGTTTAAAGTTTGCCAGATGATCATTCCCAAGAGAATGATCTAGGACCTTCGTATACATTGCTGGAAACTCTAAAAGAGGCTAATTATTAAGATGGAGCAAGCCATAAATTAAAATGTAAGGTGAAACCTTATATCCTTACATTTTTGTAAGCACCAGTGGTATCAAGTAATGTGTTGAACCCCTGCCCTCTGGGGTCCTTTTCAGGATGCACAGCCCCAGCCCTTCCTGGGCTTGCTCTTTGTTTGGTTAGACATACATATATATACTTGCAAACACATGATTAAATTAAGAAGACAGACTATCCTAAGCGCTACAGAATTGGTAAAAATCCAAAACAATGCCTCAAGAAGCTGGATTTGGAAGAGACCAAGTATTGAATGGGGAAGGCTCTGTGGAAGAAGTAAAGAGAGAGAAAGTGAGGTCTTGAAAGAAGCACAATTTGGAAGGGAGAGGAGCATGACAGGAAAAGAATATGTTGGGGGGGGGGGAGGCACACAGACCAACTTACGTACTCAGAGACTTTGCATGTGCTATTCCCTCCGCCTGGAATGCTTCCCCTTCCATGTGTGAATGGTTCATCCCTTACTTCTTCAGGTCTTTACTCAAAACCCACCCTCAGTGGGGCCTCCCCGGGCTACCTTATATAAACTTTCAACCCTTGCTACCCACTAAAGTTACATATTACCTTTTTCCACTTTAGATTTTCTCTTTGGTACTTATCACTATATAATCTACCTTATATTTTAACTATTGATCTTGTTCATTTTTTCTTCCAGTAGAATGTAAATTCCACAAAGCAGGGAGTTTTTTCTGTTTGGTTTGCTACTGGATTCCCAGCACCTGGAACAGTGTCTGGCACAGAGTAAGTACTCAGTAAACATTTGTTGAATAAATAAATAAGTTGTATGGAGGCAAAAGGGGTAGATGAACAGGCTATTATTAAAATATCAAACTGACAGAAATAGAACTTTTACATGAAGGAATCAGGTTCATGAATTTGGGCAGACAGTTTGGAGACAATTGGGGAGAACCTGGAAGTCTGCCAAGGACTCATAAATACAAGGCTCATGGGAGAATCTGAGGGGTCATCTGGTCCACCTTTCTTATTTCTAGGCAGCCCTACGCCTAAGTCATCCCGGACAAAACAAGCTATTCAGCTTTCTATTTACACAAGTTCCATTGCATGTTTCTCAGAGGCCGAGGCAAACATCACAGAGCTCAAATTTTACAGCCTGGTGGCTCCATTTTCAACCTCAGGGGAGGAAATTTACATCTTTGCAGAGCTGAGCTGCTGAATTCCTTCTCAGTGCTTCAGATGATTGGGCCTGGATATCACTTTCATTCACTCTACTGGAAAAACTGGAGAGGAAATGGTGGTCTCCTTGAATATGACTTTTTTTTTTCTCTTCTAAAGTCAGAAGCAGCTCCCTGAAACTTACAAGGGGCCTCTGGTTTGTTGGCACTCACCACAGTGGTTGTGCTTCCCAGCAGAGAACATTCTAAGCAGCTGAAGCCATGGATGACAAGAATTCATTACCTGTTGGAGCACCAGAGTCAGGGTCCTAAACTCCACCTGCATTCATTTCCAACACCTCTCACCTGTATACATGGAAAGAAGAGGTAATGCAGCACATGTATACAATGGAATATTACTCGGCCATAAAAAGAAACGAAATAGAGTTATTTGCAGTGAGGTGGATGGACCTAGAGACTGTCATACAGAATGAAGTCAGAAAGAGAAAAATACTGTATGCTAACACATATATATGGAATCTAAAAAAAAAGAAAATGGTTCTGAAGAACGTAGGGACAGGACAGGAATAAAGACGCAGACCTACTAGAGAATGGACTTGAGGATACGGGGACAGGGAAGGGTAAGCTGGGACGAAGTGAGAGAGTGGCACTGACATATATACACTACCAAATGTAAAATAGATAGCTAGTGGGAAGCAGCCACATAGAACAGGGACACCAGCTCAGTGCTTTATGACCACCTAGAGAGGTGGGTTAGGGAGGGTGGGAGGGAGGGAGACGCAAGAGGGAAGAGATATGGGAACATATGTATATGTATAATTGATTCACTTTGTTATAAAGCAGAAACTAACACATGATTGTAAAGCAATTATACTCCAATAAAGATGTAAAAAAAAAAAAAAGAAAAGAAGAATGGGTCGTGAGCAACAAAAAAAGAAGATATGAGAAATGATATACATCAAATGTTCTATATGGAGGGGAACTGGATTTCTAGCTTGCTGCCACTCCACACTGAACGCCACTTGCATATAGGGCATTCATGGGTGCAGGTGTCCACTGGCAAACTAAGTCCCAACCTGCTCCCCAACAGGGAGCATGCAATCTAAAAAAGAAAGGTAGAGGGCTTCCCTGGTGGCACAGTGGTTGAGAGTCCGCCTGCCGATGCTGGGGACGCGGGTTCGTGCCCTGGTCCGGGAGGATCCCACACGCCGCGGAGCGGCTGGGCCCGTGTGCCATGGCCGCTGAGCCTGCGCGTCCGGAGCCTGTGCTCCGCAACAGGAGAGGCCACGACAGTGAGAGGCCCGCGTACCGCAAAAAAAAAAAAAGAAAGAAAGGTAGAACAAAAGGAAATGGCATGAGAAATAAGTGGTAGAGCAGAAACCGGGAGACGTCACTACAATCACACAAAGTAGGCATTCAGTAGCTACTGCATGAGTTCAATTATTTTCTGAAAGCTTCATTTGTTTCAAGGAACATTTACTCCTGTTTAGCTGGTTTAAATGAGTCTTAACATAACTGACAATAAGCTATTGCACCAACTAGCAAAAACAAACTCCTGGTTTCATGCCCTGATGGATGAGACGAAAAAACGGCA
>NW_006790570.1:32619-41639 GCF_000442215.2 Lipotes vexillifer
CAAATTGTAAACCATTAAAAGAATTCAAATACTTACAATCAATTTAACTATTTTCTTGACCCCCCTCTTTTAAATCAGGAGATAATACCTTTCCATTTTTAAAAGTATTTTTTCTTGCATTTCTCACTCTGTACCCAATATGCAATAACTTGCTTTTCTGATCTAAACATTATATAGCTCATACTGACTTTAGACCGGGAAAGTAATAGATAATATTCACCAATTTGGCAAAAGAACAAAACGAAACAAAACTGAAAACATTCATGGAGGTAAAACAGACAGTATAACACACTCATCATGCGTCTGTTTTATTTGGAGCTTAGCAATGGGCATATGCTCTAGATTTTCTTGTAATGCTTTGTGGGTGAGGGTACTTATCATCAACTATCCACTTCCAACAACCACTTCCATTTTTCAAGTTAGGCTTGTTAATAAGTGTGGTGATATATATATATGTTACTTACTTGTGTCTCTTTGGAATTTGAATCACTGATTTGAAACGAAGATTTCACTCTCATTTTACTTTCCTCCTTAGATGTATTTTTATTCTCCAGTTTGCCATTATACTTTGCACAGTCAAAAGCTACAGATTTTGCTGACATCTTCATGCTCTTGAAAATTGTCCTAATTTCCTTAGGACCCATAATTTCAAATTTGATTGTGTTAAGACCTTTCTGGAAGGGGAAGGAAGAAAATGAATATTCATCAATCACCTTCTCTATGCCTTCTTCTTTGTGTCTTGGGTGTTTTATATGTCAATTCATTTCAGTGTAAGTAATATTATCCTTATTTTACCTCTGAGGAAACTGAGACTTAGTAACCGGTCCATGGTCACACTGCTAGAAATAGCAGAGCCAGAATTGAATCCAGGTCTGTTGAATTCCAAGGCATGGGCTCTTGTCCACATCGTAGGGAGACAGGATTTTGCAACAACTGGATGGAGCCTCAGAGATCACTTAATCCAACAGGGCAAACCCTCCCTCCCTCTCCATCTGCCTTCACCTCTGCCAAATACACACATTCACAAACAAGAAATTGAAATTCAGAAAATTTAATGCTTTGCCAAGCCGAAAGTTATGCAAGTGGTGAATGTACTCATACAAAGTGATATTTAACAGTTTTAGAGATGCAAAGTTATTGATTTTTACATCCTACCCAAACTCATCTTTTTAAAGTCAATTTTATCGAGATATAATTCATTTTCAGGAGACTTCATCCATTTAAGGTATACAAATTGATAAGCTTTGACAGATGTATACACTTTCAAAACCATCCCAGCGATCAAGATACAGAACATTTCCACCTGCCCCCAAAGGTTCCTTGTGCTCCCTTGTCGGCTTTTCTGCCCTGGACCCACAGCCCAAGGCAAAACTGATCTGCTCTGGTCACTATTAGTTTCCATTTCCTAGAATCTTATGCAATTGGATTCATACAGTGTGTACCCCTTTGTGTCTGGATTCTTTCCCTTAGCATAATGATTTTGAGATTCATCCATGTTGTTTTGTGTATTTCATGTAGCTTGCTCCTTTGTGTAGCTGAATTATACTCCATGATATGGATGCGGCACATTTTGTTTCTCTGTTACATGTTGATAGACATTTGGGTTATTTCCAGTTCTTATAGCTATTGTGAATAAAGTTGCTGTGAACACATGTGTACAAACATTCATGCTGTCATCTGTTTGTTTTTCTTGGGTAGCCACAGTGGGATGCCTAGACCATATGTTATGCGCATGTTTCACTTTTTAAGAAACTGACAGTCTTCCAAAGTGGTTATACTATTTCACATTCCCACCAGCAATGTTATGTCCCAGTGTCTTCACATCCTTGCAAACATTTAGTCAAAATGTCCAGTCTTTTTAATTTTACCCTTGGTGTATACTGGTGTTCACTCGCATTTCCCTGATGACCAGTGATGTTAAACATCCTTTCATGTGCTTATTAGACATTATAATCTCCTCTTTTTTAAGGTGTCTGTTGAATTCTTTTACTTATATTTTATAGAGTTGTTTGCTTACTATAGAGTTTGTGTTCTCTGTATATTCTGTACACAAATTCTGCGTAAGCTGCATGTTGTGGTAGTTTTAAAGCTAGTCCAAAAATTCTTGGACACTCCTCCTGTCAAGAGACGGAGCTTAGTTCAACTTCCCTTGAGGGTGGGCTGCATGTAGGGACTCACTTTTAGCAAATAGAATATGACAGAGTTATGAGATATCACTTTGGAAAGCAGGTCATAAAAAGACTGTAGCTGCTGTTTTGGTGTGCTCTCTCCCTCTCTCTTGAGGTACGCATTCTAGGAAAAGCCAGCTCTGTGTCCTGAGGACTGATAAACAGCCTATGGAGGGTCTCACGTGACTAGGAACCGAGAAGTCTTGGTGGATCGTCTGCCAACAGCCATATAAGTAGGCTTGGAAGTGAACCTTTCTCCAGTCAAGTCTGGAGATGACTGTAACCCCAGCCAACAGCTTAACTGCACCCTCCCAGATTCTCGGCCACAGGAAACTGGTAATAAATGTTTGTCCTTTAAAGACGTTAAGTTTTGGAGTAATTACTTATGCAACAATAGATAGCTAACAAATATGCAAAAAAATGTCCCCCATTCTATGGCTTGCCTTTACATTTTCCTCAGGGTGTCTTCTGAAGAGCAAAAGCTTTTAATTTTGATAGCCTGATTTATTATTTTTTCTTAATAGTTCATGATTTTCATGTCTATCTAAGAACTCTGCCTACCTCAAGGACATAAAGATTTCTTTTCCCATATTTTCTTCTAGAATTTAGGTTTGTAATCCATTTTACATATGGTGTGAGATAAGAATCAAGGTTCATTTTTTTTTCTTACAAATCTACAATCTCTCCATCACCATTCATTGAAAATAAATTTTTTCTCATTGAATTGCTATTTTTGTTCAAAAAAAGTCAACAGATCATAAATATATGGGCCTATTTCTGAATTTTTCTGTTTCATTGATCTATATGTCCACCTTTTCACTAATACCACACTGTCTTGATTACTGTAACTTTATTAGGTCTTGAAATTTGGTAGTATGGGACCTCCAGCTTTGTTCTTCATTTTTAAAATTGCTTCGGTCATTCTAGGTCATTTGCATTTTCACATACATCTTAGAATCAGGTTCTCAATTTCTACCAATACAGGCTGCTGAGATTTTGATGAAGAATGTATTAAATCTATAGATCAATTTTAGGGAGAATTGAGCTCTTAAAAATATTGTCTTGGGGCTTCCCTGGTGGCTCAGTGGTTGAGAATCTGCCTGCCAATGCAGGGGACACTGGTTCATGCCCCGATCTGGGAAGATCCCACATGCCGTGGAGTGGCTGGGTCTCTTCTGCAACGGAAGAGACCACAAAAGTGAGAGGCCTGCGTACTGCAAAAAAATATATATATATATGTGTGTGTGTGTGTATATATATATATATATATATAGTCTTGGCTGTGAATTTTTTACAGTATCAGTGAGTCTGAGGGGTATATTACTGATAAGAAAAATCAGAATTACAGGACATTTCCTGCCTTTTTCTGAATTTAGTTTTGCTAGCTTAAATTCAAGTCTCAACTACAAGACTTGGCTATGCCTCAGTTTCCTAATCTATAAAGCAGAAAAGGATACTTATCTCTGACCATTGCAACTGGAGGTATACAGGGATAGAGTAGGAAAGTGGAATTCAAGAAGTGTAGTCTTATTTGACTCCAAGAATTTGGGGAGGATAAAGGTTTTCCTAGAATAATTTTGAAAAAGAATTCTTTAAGAATGTATCTTAACTAGAAAGTAGATTTGTTTTGTTTTGATTTCATTTTCTGGTGACCTGCAAATGAGTTACACAAGCAACTAATAATTTGTGCAAATCTGATAAGGTGTTGTTTCATTCATTCATTCAACAAATATTTACTGTGTCCCAAGCCTGAATTGAATTAGGCACTGGGTACAGAGAGTGTGTGTGTGTGTGTGTGTGTGTGTGTGTGTGTGTGTGTGTTTATTCTTGGCGCACATAAGTGTACCTATAATTGTGTATGTGTTTATCTGTGTCTGTATGTATGTTTAGATGAAAACTACCATAATTGCTCTTGTCCTTCCTGAATCTTTTGAGCTAAGATAGAAATTGTGTATCATGGATTATTTCAGCGAGTTCTCAGTTTATTTTGTCTCTGATATTGTTGCAAAAGCATAAGTTCTCTGGCCCTTGCTCTGAAGTGTGAAGAAAGAGAAGATGGAAACTGAGGCAAGAGGTAATGACAGAGTAATGACCTTTGCCCTATGACAGAGCTGAGGCTACAGGAATCCCACATTACAGAGAAAATACAGCCACCAGCAAGTATTTACTGCATGCTTAGGAGGTGCCTGGACTTGAATATACTGGAGGCTCTTCATTGCAGTGCACAGGCTTCTCTCTAGTTGTGGCTCACGGGCTCCGTAGTTGCAGTGCTTGGGCATAGTCGCCCCCTGACATGTGGGATCTTAGTTCCCCAGCCAGGGATCAAACCTGCGTCCCCTGCATTGGAAGGCAGATTCTCAACCACTGGACCACCAGGGAAGTCCCACATAAATATATCTTTAAAACCACCAAATGATATAAAAATGCCATAAAGATGTTTTCACTGACATTTCCAATTTATTATGAATGTGTCTTAAATGTCCAAAGATGATTAAGACAAACAATCAACAGGACATCCTCTAAGAGTTTATAGCAGAGATTTAAAAATTTTTATTTTTAATTTTTTATTTAAGCATCATACTTCATATCCTATCATTTCCATGGTATTTTTAAAAGATCTACCCTGATGCTCTCTCAAAAACAAACAAACCCACAAGTAAATATCTTACTTTGGCTTCACCTTAACCCTCTTCTAAAAAAGTAATCTGCAGAATTCCCTGGCAATCCAGTGGTTAGGACTCCCTGCTTTCATTGCTGAGGGTGTGGGTTCAATCCCTGGTTGGGGAACTAAGATGCTGCAAGCCATGTTGTACATGCCAAAAAAAAAAAAAAAAAAATGTAATCTGCACCCACACAACCAGTTCAATTCTCACTCTCTCCATGAAACCTTCCCTGACTTTAGCCCATGAAGAATGCCCTGCCCTGTGGTTCCATAGCCACAGGGACAAGTGTGTGCCGTGCTCTTTTACTCTGGTCTCTATTCTTTCTGGTGATGTGTATATTCTGCCTCTGGTCTCTATTTGTTCTGGTTATGTGTATATTCAATTATTTCATTGAACAATCCAAAGTATCACCCATGGTTATTTGACAATTCCTCATAGAACCTAAGCCATACCTGCCATATATGTTTGTTAAACACTTAAACTGAAATAGCATGAGGCAGTGTGTAGGGTAATGAACAAAAGGCTCAGAATTTAGAAAATTCAGGCTCTAGCTCAGATCTGCCACTAGCAGGTGGCACTGAGTAATTCACTTAATGTCCCTGAGCCTTCCTCATCTGTAAATGCAAACGTTGGACTAAGTCCAGTCAATTCTATGAAAATCAAGTTTGCATCTATAGATTCCTTCCAGCAATTACCTTCAAAATCTCCCCCTAAAAAGTTCACAACATCTCAGATCTGTTGACCAGAAGCACCAGTATTGAGGTTCTACAGGCGGAAACACCACCTAAAATCTTACGACTGAACAAGTTTGGTGAGGCAACTATCGCTGACCTGGGAAGTGGCCAGTGCAACCTGTACCGCTGACACTGCCATATCTGCCACCACACTGCCCCAGAAAATTGGGGCACCTTCTGCCACAATCCTCTGTAAAAATTCCCTTTTGACCTGTACCTCTAGGGCAGGTGCCTATACCCTAGTTGCAAGGTAGGCTGGGAGAGCAAGTAGGTGGCATTATATTGTGAAAGAATTCCTTAAACATAGGAGGGAGAGTCCCCAAAATAATGACAAACATCCACTTTAAATATTATATCTCCACTATTATAATCCCTATTTTTCACATCAGGAAACGTAGGCTTAGCAAGGTTAACTGACTTGCCCAAGGCCACAGAGATGGCAAATAGCTAAGTCAGTCTGTCTGATGCCAATAACTCTCTGCTTCCCTCAGGTTCAATAGCTTCCACTGAATGGAGACTTCGGGGACAGGTGAATTTGTACAGGTGAGAATGCAGGTTTCATTCATCTTCATCATCCTCATTATTGTCATCACCATTAGCGTGATATTTGAAGATAGAATCTACAAAGTTGTGACTCAGTCATCAATCTATCCACAAACCCCCAAGTCACCAGGGTGTACCTGTTGATATCAATAGAAAGGAAGACATACTTTGATTAAAACATTTACAAAGTAGTTCCCATAGACAGAAATGAAAATAAACATCTCTGATCAGGGGCAAAGTCATATCTCGTAAGTCAGGAGCCAAAGTTCAACACAAGGCCAATGTTGTTAATACCTTTTTTGTCTCCTAAAGCTGCTGCCATTTTGCAACTAAACTCAGTAACAACACATTTCCAAACTGCAAACTGTCTCCCTGCAGCTGTTTTCATTGCAATTATGAAAGAGGAAAGCTGCTGGTGCTCTGATAATAACTCAGCCCAGTTGAGAGAACACTGCGCACTTAGAAAGTAGAAAAGAAAAAAGGAGATTTGTCCTCTTCCCCCTCTTATCTATTTTTTATATAGTGGTGTGTATCCGCTAACCCCAAACTCCTAATTTATCTGTCTCCCTACAACCTTTCGCCTTTGGTAACCATAAGTTTCTTTTCTATGTCTGTGAGTCTGTTTCTGTCTCATAAATAAGTTCATTTGTGTTATTTTTTGGATTAAGAATGGTGTCTTTTAAAACAAACAATAATTGTTATGCTTGTAGACTCTTCAATTGCCAACCATGCCAACATTATTTTTGACAATCAATGGATTATCAAAACAGGAGGAACATTTGTAGTGATTTTAAAGTAGTGGAATAAATTTTAGAATTTTAGTTCTGTTGCTCTCGTTTGTAGCTTGGATTGCCCTAATATATCTCACACATCCAAGGGTTAAAATACTATGAGCCGTATAATGAATGGACCCAGTAATGAATCAACAAAAGAATTTTGAGGCCTGCCTTGGGTCCGTCACTCTGAGAAGATGAGCTAAATTTGGGAATGTAGAAGGAATGTCATGATAGAAGAGTAAGAATTGCCCCAGATCACACAGCCAGGTCAAGAACTTGGTCCTCTGACTGTACTCAGAGCACTTTCCCCTCCACTGTTTGAACTTCATGCTTAAAGAACAGACACATCTATTCGATGAGGAAAAAAAAAATTGTTATGAGATAGCATCATTAGCTGAAAACAACCCACGTAGACTGAGGATTGTACATGATGAAGCTCCATCTTTACTGCTCTTGCCCCAATTTTTTTTTTTAATAAATGTATTTATTTAATCTTTGGCTGCGTTGAGTCCTCGTCCCTGCTCACAGGCTTTCCCTAGTTGCAGCGAGCGGAGGTCAATCCTCGCCGCGGTGCGTGGGCTTCCCATTGCGGTGGCTTCTCCTGTTGCAAAGCACTGGCTCCAGGCGCACGGGCCCAGCTGCTCCGCGGCACGTGGGATCCTCCCGGACCAGGGCTCGAACCCGTGTCCCCTGCCTTGACAGGCGGACTCTGAACCACTGCACCACTAGGAAAGCCCCCCAAATATTTTTTAATTATTTTATTCTATTTGTTTAAACTGAAAACAAAAACAAACAGCCATTCCTCCTAACCCCACTTTCCACCTTTGGCAACCATCAATTTGTTCTTTATATAAATGAGCTTGGTTTTCAAGATTTTTTTTGGATTCCACATGTAAGAGAGATCATATAGTATTTATATTTCTCTGTCTGACTCATTTCACATAGCAAAATGATCTTGAGGTCCATCCATGTGGTCGCAAATGGCAAGGTTTCATTCTTTTTTATGGTTGAATAATATTCCACTGTGTACCTTTATCCATTCATCCATCAATGGACACTTAGGTTGTTTCCATATCTTGGCTATTATAAATAATGCTGCAATGAGGATGGGGTATATATATCTTTTTGAGATAGTGTTTTCTTTCCTTTCCTTTTCTTTTCTTTTTTTCTTTTTTTTTGGATAAATAACCAGAAGTGGAAAGCCTGGATCATATGGTGATTCTAGTTTTAATTTTTGAGAAACCTCTAAACTGTTTTCCAAAGTGGCTACACCAATTTACATTCCAACCAACAGTGCACCAGTGTTCCCACTTCTATACATCCTCACCAACATTTGTTATTTGTTGTCTTTTTGAAAATAGCCATTCTATTAGGTGTGAGGTGGTGTGTCACTGTGGTTTGAATTTCCATTTTCCTGATGGTTAATGATGTAGAGTATCTTTTCATGTATCTGTTGGCTATCTGTATGTCTTCTTTGGAAATGTCTACCCATTTTTGCAAGGGACTTCCCTGGTTGGTGGGGTGCAGTGGTTGGGACTCTGTGCTCCCAATGCAGAGGGCCCGGGTTCAATCCCTGGTCCCAAATGCATGCAGCTAGGAGTTCCCATGCCACAACTGGATAGCCCGCATGCCACAGCTGGGGAGCCACAACTAAGGAGCCCACGAGCTGCAACTAAGGAGCCTGCCTGCCACAAGTAAGACCCGGCACAACCAAATAAATAAATAAATTGTTTTTTAAAAGTGGTGAGAGTAGGCATCTTTCCCTGCTCCTGATCTTAGAGGAAAAGCTTTCAGCTTTTTACCACTGAGTATGATATTGGCTATAGATTTGTCATATACGGCCTTTGTTATGTTGAAGTACATTCCCTCTATATCCACTTTGTTGAGAGTTTTTTTTCATAAGTGGATGTTGAATTTTGTCAAGTGCTTTTTCTGCAACTGTTGAAGTGATTACATGATTTTTAATCCTTCTTTTTGTTAATGTGGCGTATCACACGGACAGATCTACAAATGTTGAACAACCTTTGGATCCCTGGAATAAAACCCAATTGATCATGGTGTATGATCCATTAATGTATTGTTGAATTTGATTTGCTTATATTTTGTTAAGGATTTTTTTTACCTATGTTCAGCAGG
>NW_006790570.1:41728-53945 GCF_000442215.2 Lipotes vexillifer
AATTATCTTTTCTTGTGGCAGGCAGCCTTGTCTGGTTTTGGTATCAGGAGAATACTGGACTTGTAAAATACACTTGAAAGAGTTCCTTCCTCTACTACTTTTTGGAAGAATTTGAGAAAGATTGGTATTATTTCTTCTTTGAATGTTTGGTAGAATTCACCAGCAAAGCCATCAGGTCCTGGACTCTTGTTGTTGCGAGGCTTTTGGTTACTTAGTCAATCTCCTTACTGGTCTGTTGAGATTTTTCTATTTCTTCATGATTAAGTATCTGTAGGTTATATGTTTATAGAAATTTATCCATTTCCTCCAGGTTGCCCAATTTTGGGGGGCATAATTGTTCATAGAAGTCTCTTATGAACCTTTGTATTTCTGTGGTATCAGTTGTAATATCTGCTCTTTGACTTCTGATTTTGTTTGAGTCCTCTCTACTTTTCTTGGGGAGTCTCGCTAAAGTTTGTCATTTCTGTTTATCTTTTCAAAGAATCAGCTATTAGCTTCATTGATCCTTTCTATTGTCTTTTTAGTCTCTACTTCATTTATTTCTACTCTAATCTTTGTTATATCTTTCCTTTTACTAACTTTGGGTTTTGTTTATTCTTTTTGTAGTTCCTTGAAGTAGAAAGTTGGTTTGTTTATTTCAGATTTTTCATGTTTTTTTTTCCACTTGGGGTATAGTTGATAATATTATATTGGTTTCAGGTGTACAACATAGTGATTCAAAATATTACAGATTATACTTCATTTAAAGTTATTATAAAATATTAGCCAAATCCCTTGTGCTATGCCATACATCCTTGCAGCTCATTTATTTTCTACATAGTGGTTTCTGCCTCTTAGTCTCCTACTCCTGTCTTCCCCTCCCGCCACCCTCTCCCCACTGGTAACCACTAGTGTGTTCTCTGCATCTGTGAGTCTGTTTCTGTTTTGTTATGTTCATCCAGTTGTTTTATTTTTTAGATTCCACATATAAGTGATCACATAACGTATTTGTCTTTCTCTAACTTATTTCACTAAGCATAATACCCTCCAGGTCAATCCAGCATGCTGCAAATGACAAAATTTCGTCCTTTTATGGCTGAGTAGTATTCCATTGTATATATAGACCACATCTTCTTTCCCTGTTCAGCTGTTGACAGACACTTATGTTGCTTCTATGTCTTGGCTATTGTAAATAGAGCTGCTGTGAACATTGGGGAGCATGTATCTTTTCAAATTAGTGTTTTCATTTTCTTCAGATATATACCCAGGAGTGGAATTGCTGGATCATATTGTAGTTTTATTTTTAGTTTTTTAAGGAACTTCTATACTGGTTTCCATAGTGGCTGCACTTGAAATTGGTAAATTCCCACCATAAATTCCCACCAAAAGTGTATAAGTGTCCCCTTTCCTCCACATTCTCACCAGCATTTGTTATCTGTGGATGATGGCCATTCTGACACATGAGGAGAAATAAGAACCATCATGCACTGTTGGTGGGAACGTAAAATGGTACAGCTTCTGTGGAAACAGTTTGGCAATTCCTCAAAAACGTTAAATGTAGAATTACCATATGACCCTGAAATTCTACTCTTAGGCACATACCCCAAAGAACTGAAAATAGGCACTCAAACTAAACTTGTTCATGCATGTTCATAACATTCACTGTAGCCAAAAGGTGAAAACAACCCAAATGGCCAACAACAGATGAATGGATAAACAAGTACAGTGGAATATTATTCGGCTATAAAATGAAATGGAGTATTGTTACATGCTACAACTTGAATGAACTTCAAAAACATTAAGTGAAAGAAGCCAGACACAAAGATCACATTGTGTGATTCCTTTTATGTAAAATATCCAGAACAGGCAAATCTAAATAGACAGAAAGCAGGCTGGTAGTTGACAAGAGCTGGAAGGAGAGGGGAAAGGAAAGTGATTACTTTATGAGTATGAGGTGTTATTCTTGGGTGATGAAAAGGTTTTGAAACTAGAGAGAGGTATTTGTTGCACAATATTGTGAATGTACTCATGTCACTTAATTGTATACTTTAAAAAGGTTAATTGCGTGTTATGTTAATTTCACCTCAATAAGAAAAAGTTCACTTGAATTCTAAAAATTAGAGCTTCACCATTATTTGAAAAACTTGAAAAGTTAATTTCCTTTGTGAGTAAAAGGAAAGAAAGAGCTGTTAAAGTCTTTAAATGTAATTTCAACTACTGCAAGCTTCTCAGTTGTGTTAAAATTTGCTTTGTATTTTGTATCATATATGTTTGAACAAGGTTTCTCACTGATGCTGGTTCTCAATAATCTTGAAGTGATTATCAGGAGAAGGTCTTGGAGGAGCTTCAAGATGGCAGAAGAGTAAGATGCGGAGATCACCTTCCTCCCCACAAATACATCAGAAATACATCTACATTGTGGGAAGCAGTCAGCCTTGAGAGCAGGCTGCGGACATGCCAGGCATGCTGCTGCTGCTCAAAGGGACTGTCCCTACTTGTTCCCCTCCTTGTTCCATTCCATGGGAGATAAATCACCAGGGCCCAGAGATCAGAAAGACTGTAAAATGAGACAAGCAAAGCTGTCTCCCCGCTGCACGTGCAGGTTATTTTTGATGATTCTGGGTTTATGGGTTTTCTCCCAGGGAAGTTAACCTTGAGCTGAGACAGTCATTAGAAAATGTAAACCACCATCTGGCAACCTTCACTTTCCTAGTCTATATAACCTGCAACTGTAGCATAATAAAATTTGCCTTGCAACCATCAGTTGTCTTGGTCCTTCTAACCCCATTCGTCGGTGCTATTTCAGTTCCTTACCCCTTCCCTTCTGACCCTGGGTGGAAAGATCCTCTTTCTCTCGCTGGTCCGCGGCACTACATGTGGAACAACTACAGAACACCTACTAACGCTGGCAGAAGCCCTCAGACCTCCCAAAAGGCAAGAACACCACCCCCCCCCCACGTACCTGGGTAGGGCAAAAAAAAAAAAAAACAGAGACAAAAGAATAGGCACGGGACCTGCACCAGTGGGAGGGAGCCGTGAAGGAGGAGAGGTTTCCACACACTAGGAGCCCCTTCGCGGGCGGAGACTGCGGGTGGCAGAGGGGGAAAGCTTCGGGGCCGCAGAGGATAGCGCAGCCACCGGGGTGCGGAGGGCAAAGCGGAGAGATTCCCGCACAGAGGATCGGTGCCGACCAGCACTCACCAGCCCGAGAGGCTTGTCTGCTCACCCGCCGGGGCGGGCGGGGCTGGGAGCTGAGGCTCGGGCTTTGGATGTCGGATCCCAGGGAGAGGACAGGGGATGGCGGCGTGAACACAGCCTGCAGGGGGCTAGTGCGCCACGGCTAGTCGGGAGGGAGTCCGGGAAAATGTCTGGAGCTGCCGAAGAGGCAAGAGACTTTTTCTTCCCTCTTTGTTTACTGGTGCGGGAGGAGAGGGGATTAAGAGCGCTGCTTAAAGGAGCTCCAGAGACGGGCGCGAGCCGCGGCTAAAAGCGCGGACCCCAGAGACGGGCATGAGATGCTAAGGCTGCTGCTGCCGCCACCAAGAAGCCTGTGTGCAAGCACAGGTCTCTGTCCACACCTCCCTCCCGGGAACCTGTGCAGCCCTCCACTGCCAGGGTCCTGGGATCCAGGGACAACTTCCCCAGGAGAACGCACGGCGCACCTCAGGCTATTGCAACGTCACACCGGCCTCTGCCGCTGCAGGGTCGCCCCGCACTCCGTGCCCCTCCCTCTCCCCAGCCTGAGTGAGCCAGAGCCCCTTAATCAGCTGCTCCTTTAACCCCATCCTGTCTGAGCGAAGAACAGGAGCCCTCAGGCAACCTAAACGCAGAGGCGGGGCCAAATCCAAAGCTGAGCCCCGGGAGATGTGAGAACAAAGAAGAGAAAGGGAAATCTCTCCCTGCAGCCTCAGGAGTGGCGGATTAAATCTCCACAATCAACTTGATGTACCCTGAATCTGTGGAATACCTGAATAACAACAAATCATCCCAAATTAGGAGGTGGACTTTGGGATCAACGATATATATTTTTTTTCCCCTGTTTCTCTGTTTATGAGTGTGTATGTGTATGCTGCTGTGTGAGATTTTGTCTGCATAGCTTTGCTTTTACCATTTGTTCTGGGTTCTGTCTGTCCATTTTCTTTTGTTTTATTTCTTTTAGTATAGTTTTTAGCGCTTGCTATCATTGGTGGATTTCTTTTTTTGTTTGTTTAGTTGCTCTCTTTTTTCTTTCTTTTTTAATTACTTTAAAAATATTTTTAAAAATTATTCCTTATTTTAATAACTTTATTTTATTTCATTTTATTTTATTTTATCTTTTTTCATTCTTTCTCTCTTTTTTTTCTCCCTTTTATTCTGAGCCGTGTGGATGAAAGGCTCTTGGTGCTCCAGCCAGGTGTCAGGGCTGTGCCTCTATGGTGGGAGAGCCAAGTTCAGGACATTGGTCCACAAGAGACCACCACACTCCACGTAATATCAAATGGTGAAAATATCCAAGAGATCTCCATCTCAATGCCAAGACCCAGCTCCACTCAACGACCAGCAAGCTACAGTGCTGGACACACTATGCCAAACAATTAGTGAGACAGGAGCACAACCCCACCCATTAGCAGAGAGGCTGCCTAAAATCATAACAGAGTCACAGACACCCCAAAACACACCACCAGGTGTGGACCTGCCGACCGGAAAGACAAGATCCAGCCTCATCACCAGAACACAGGCACCAGTCCCCTCCACCAGAAAGCCAACACAACCCACTGAACCAACCTTAGTCACTGGGGGCAGACACCAAAAACAACGGGAACTACGAACCTGCAGCCTGCGAAAAGGAGACCACAAAAACAGAAGTGTAAGACGTGGAGATCACCTTCCTCCCCACAGATATACCAGAAATACATCTACATGTGGAACAACTCCTACAGAACACCTACTGAACGCTGGCAGAAGACCTCAGACCTCCCAAAAGGCAAGAAAGTCCCCACGTATCTGGATAGGGCGAAAGAAAAAAGAATAAACAGAGACAAAAGGAAGGGGATGGGACCTGCACCAATGGGAGGGAGCTGTGAAGGAGGAAAGGTTTCCACACACTAGAAGCCCCTTCATGGGTGGAGACTGCGGGTGGCGGAGGGAGGAAGCTTCGGAGCCGCGGAGGAGAGCACAGCAACAGGGGCGCGGAGGGCAAAGCGGGGAGGTTCCCGCACAGAGGATCGGCGCCGACCGGCGCTCACCAGCCAGAGAGGTGAGTCTGCTCACCCGCCGGGGCGGGCAGGGCTGGGAGCTGAGGCACGGGCTTCGGTCGGATCCCAGAGAGAGGACAGGGGTTGGCGGTGTGAACACAGCCTGCAAGGGGCTAATGCGCCACGGCTAGCCGGGAGGGAGTCCCGGGAAAAGTCTGGAGCTGCCGAAGAGGCAAGAGACTTTTTCTTAACTCTTTGTTTACTGGTGCGCGAGGAGAGGGGATTAAGAGCGCTGCTTAAAGGAGCTCCAGAGACGGGCGCGAGCCGCGGCTAAAAGCGCCGACCACAGAGACGGGCATGAGATGCTAAGGCTGCTGCTGCCGCCACCAACAAGCCTGTGTGCGAGCACAGGTCACTCTCCACACCCCTCTTCCGGGGAGCCTGTGCAGCCCGCCACTGCCAGGGTCCCGGGATGCAGGGACAACTCCCCCGGGAGAACGCACGGCGCGCCTGAGGCTGGTCCAACGTCATGCCGGCCTCTGCCGCCACAGGCTCACCCCTCACTCCGTACCCCTCCTTCCCCCCGGCCTGAGTGAGCCAGAGCTCCCGAAGCAGCTGCTGCTTTAACCCCGCCCTGTCTGAGCGAAGAACAGACACCCTCTGGCGACCTACACGCAGAGGCGGGGCCAAATTCAAAGCTGAGCCCCCGGGAGCTGTGAGAACAAAGAAGAGAAAGGGAAATCCCTCCCAGCAGCCTCAGAAGCAGCGTATTAAAGCTCCACAATCAACTTGATGCACCCTGCATCTGTGGAATACATGAATAGACAACGAATCATCCCAAATTGAGGAGGTGGACTTTGAGAGCAAGATTGTTTTTTCCCCCTTTTCCCCTTTTTCTGAGTGTGTATTGTATGCTTCTGTGTGAGATTTTGTCTGTATAGCTTTGCTTACCTAGGGTAAGCATTTAACCTAGGGTTTAACCTAGGGTTCTATCCGTCCGTTTTTGTTTTTTTTTTTCTTAGTAAAACAATTTTTTTTCAAAGTAATTATTTTTTATTTTAATAACTTTATTTTATTTTATCTTCTTTCATTCTTTCCTTCCTTCACTCCTTCCTTCCTTATTTCCTTCCTTCCTTCCTTCCTTCCTTCCTTTCTTTCTTTCTTTCTCTCCTTTCTAATTTTTCTCCCTTTTATTCTGAGCCGTCTGGATAAAAAGCTCTTGGTGCTGCAGCCAGGTGTCAGGGCTGTGCCTCTGAGGTGGGAGAGCCAACTTCAGGACACTGGTCCACAAGAGACCTCCCAGCTCCACATAATATCAAATGGTGAAAATCTCCCAGACATCTCCATCTCAACACCAGCACCCAGCTTCACTCAACGACCAGCAAGCTACAGTGCTGGACATCCTATGCCAAACAACTAGCAAGACAGGAACACAACACCACCCATTAGCAGCAAGGTTGCCTAAAATCATAATAAGTCCACAGACACCCCAAAACACACCACCAGACATGGATCTGCCCACCAGAAAGACAAGATCCAGCCTCATCGACCAGAACACAGGCAACAGTCCCCTCCACCAGGAAGTCTACACAACCCACTGAACCAACTTTAGCCACTAGGGACAGACACCAAAAACAACGGGAACTATGAACCTGCAGCCTGCAAAAAGGAGACCCCAAACACAGTAAGATAAGCAAAAGGAGAAGACAGAAAAACACACAGCAGATGAAGGAGCAAGATAAAAACCCACCAGACCTAACAAATGAAGAGGAAATAGGCAGTCTACCTGAAAAGGCATTCAGAATAATGATAGTAAAGATGATCCAAAATCTTGGAAATAGAATAGACGAAATGCAAGAAACATTTAACAAGGACCTAGAACTACTAAAGATGAAATAAGCAATGATGAACAACATGATAAATGAAATTTAAAATACTCTAGATGGGATCAAGAGCAGAATAACTGGGCAGAAGAACGGATATGTGACCTGGAAGATAAAATAGTGGAAATAACTACTGCAGAGCAGAATAAAGAAAAAAGAATCAAAAGAACTGAGGACAGTCTTAGTGACCTCTGGGAGAACATTAAACGCACCGACATTCGAATTATAGGGGTTCCAGAAGAAGAAGAGAAAAAGAAAGGGACTGAGAACATATTTGAAGAGATTATAGTTGAAAACTTCCCTAATATGGGAAAGGAAATAGTTAATCAAGTCCAGGAAGCACAGAGAGTCCCATACAGGATAAATCCAAGGAGAAATACGCCAAGACACATATTAATCAAACTGTCAAAAATTAAATACAAGGAAAACATATTAAGAGCAGCAAGGGAAAAACAACAAATAACACACAAGGGAATCCCCATAAGGTTAACAGCTGACCTTTCAGCAGAAACTCTGCAAGCCAGAAGGGACTGGCAGGACATATTTAAAGTGATGAAGGAGAAAAACCTGCAACCAAGATTACTGTACCCAGCAAGGATCTCATTCAGGTTTGATGGAGAAATTAAAACCTTTACAGACAAGCAAAAGCTGCGAGAGTTCAGCACCACCAAACCAGCTTTACAACAAATGCTAAAGGAACTTCTCTAGGCGAGAAACACAAGAGAAGGAAAAGACCTACAATAACGAGCCCGAAACAATTAAGAAAATGGGAATAGGAACATACATATCGATAATTACCTTAAATGTTAATGGACTAAATGCTCCCACCAAAGGACACAGATTGGCTGAGTGGATACAAAAACAAGACCCATATATATGCTATCTACAAGAGACCCACTTCAGACCTAGAGATACATACAGACCAAAAGTAAGGGTATGGAAAAAGATATTCCATGCAAATGGAAACCAAAAGAAAGCTGGAGTAGCAATTCTCATATCAGACAAAATAGACTTTAAAATAAAGACTCTTACAAGAGACAAAGAAGGACACTACATAATGATCAAGGGATTGATCCAAGAAGAAGATATAACAATTGTAAATATTTATGCACCCAACATAGGAGCACCTCAATACATAAGGCAAATGCTAACAACCATAAAAGGGGAAATCGACACTAACACATTCATACTAGGGGACTTTAACACCCCATTTTCACCAATGGACAGATTATCCGAATTGAAAATAAATAAGGAAACACAAGCTTTAAATGATACATTAAACAAGATGGACTTAATTGATATTTATAGGACATTCCATCCAAAAACAACAGAATATACATTTTTCTCAAGTGTTCATGGAACATTCTCCAGGATACATCATATCTTGGGTCACAAATCAAGCCTCGCTAAATGTAAGAAAATTTAAATTGTATCAAGTATCTTTTCTGACCCCAGTGCTATGAGACTAGATATCAATTACAGGAAAAGATCTGTAAAAATTACAAACACGTGGAGGCTAAACAATACACTACTTAATAATCGCTGAAGAAATCAAAGAGGAAATCAAAAAATACCTAGAAACAAATGACAATGGAGACACGACGACCCAAAACCTATGGGATGCAGCAGAAGCAGGTCTAAGTGGGAAGTTTATAGCAATACAATCCTACCTTAAGAAATAGGAAACATCTCTAATAAACAACCTAACCTTGCACCTAAAGCAATTAGAGAAAGAAGAACAAAAGAACCCCAAAGTTACCAGAAGGAAAGAAATCATAAACATTAGATCAGAAATAAATGAAAAAGAAATGAAGGAAACGATATTAAAGATCAATAAAACTAAAAGCTGGTTCTTTGAGAAGATAAACAAAATTGATAAACCATGAGCCAGACTCATCAAGAAAAACAGGGAGAAGACTCAAATCAATAGAATTAGAAATGAAAAAGGAGAAGTAACAACTGACACTGCAGAAATACAAAAGATCATGAGAGATTACTACAAGCAACTCTATGCCAATAAAATGGACAACCTGGAAGAAATGGACAAATTCTTAGAAATGCACAACTTGCCAAGACTGAATCAGAAAGAAATAGAAAATATGAAAAGACCAATCACAAGCACTGAAATTGAAACAGCGATTAAAAATCTTCCAACAAACAAAGGCCCAGGACCAGATGTCTTCACAGGTGAATTCTATCAAACATTTAGAGAAGAGCTAACACCTATCCTTCTCAAATTCTTCCAAACTATATCAGAGGGAGGAACACTCCCAAACTCATTCTATGAGGCCACCATCACCCTGATACCAGAACCAGACAAGGATGTCACAAAGAAAGAAAACTACAGGCCAATATCACTGATGAACATAGATGCAAAAATCCTCAACAAAATACTAGCAAACAGAATCCAACAGCACAAAGCCAATATCCCTGATGAACATAGATGCAAAAATCCTCAACCAAATACTAGCAAACAGAATCCAACAGCACATTAAAAGGAATATACACCATGATTAAGTGGGGTTTATCCCAGGAATGCAAGGATTCTTCAAAATATGCAAATCAATTAATGTGATACACCATATTAACAAAGTGAAGGAGAAAAACTATATGATCGTCTCAATAGATGCAGAGAAAGCTTTTGACAAAATTCAATATCCATTTATGTAAAAACCCTCCAGAAAGTAGGTATAGAGGGAACTTACCTCAACATAATAAAGGCCATATATGAAAAACCCATAGCCAACTTCATCCTCAATGGTGAAAAACTGAAACCATTTCCATTAAGATCAGGAACAAGACAAGGTTGCCCACTCTCACCACTATTATTCAACATAGCTTTGGAAGTTTTAGCCACAGAAATCAGAGAAGGAAAAGAAATAAAAGGAATCCAAATCAGAAAAGAAGAAGTAAAGTTGTCACTGTTTGAAGATGACATGATACTATACATAGAGAATACTAAAGGTGCTACCAGAAAACTACTAGAGCTAATCAATGAATTTGGTAAAGTAGCAGGATACATTAATGCACAGAAATCTCTTGCATTCCAATACACTAATGATGAAAAGCCTGAAAGTGAAATTAAGGAAACACTCCCATTGAACATTGCAACAAAAAGAATAAAATACCTAGGAATAAAACTACCTAAGGAGGAGACAAAAGACCTGTATGCAGACAATTATAAGACACTGATGAAAGAAATTAAATATGATACAAATAGATGGGGAGATATACCATGTTCTTGGATTGGAAGAATCAACATTGTGAAAACTACTCTACTACCCAAAGCAATCTACATATTCAGTGCAATCCCTATCAAATTACCAGTGGCATTTTTCACAGAACTAGAACAAAACATTTCCCAATTGGTATGGAAACACAAAAGACCCCAAATAGCCAAAACAATCTGAAGAAAGAAAAACGGAGTTGGAGGAATCAGGTTCCCTGACTTCAGACTATACTACAAAGCTACAGTAATCAAGACAGTATGGTACTGGCACAAAAACAGAAATATAGATCAATGAAACAGGATAGAAAGCCCAGAGAGAAACCCATGCACATATGGTCACCTTATCTTTGATAAAGGAGGCAAGAATATACAATGGAGAAAAGACAACCTCTTCAATCAGTGGTGCTGGGAAAACTGGACAGCTACATGTAAAAGAATGAAATTAGAACACTCCCTAACACCATACACAAAAATAAACTCAAAATGGATTAAAGACCTAAATGTAAGGCCTGACACTATCAAACTCTTAGAGGAAAACATAGCCAGAACACTCTATGACATAAATCACAGCAAGATCCTTTTTGACCCAGCTCCTAGAGAAATGGAAATAAAAACAAAAATAAGCAAATGGGACCTAATGAAACTTCAAAGCTTTTGCACAGCAAAGGAAACCATAAACAAGACCAAAAGACAACCCTCAGAATGGGAGAAAATATTTGCAAATGAAGCAACTGACAAAGGATTAATCTTGAAAATTTACATTACTTTTTTCTTATCACAATTGTACATTATAAAAGTGTTTAAGTTTTTTTTTTTAACCAAATCCCATATATGTAACCCTCAGTTACTTCCAAATCTATTCATATACTATTTAAATATTTTTCTATATGTATCATGATGGGAAAAATGTTAAGAAGTTGGAAGATATCTGGCCTTCAAAGTTAATTAAATATTGTGTTGCACTTTTCATTGTTAAATTTTGTCTTCCCAAGCAGATCAAAATTTGCTTAAGGGCTGCAATCATGCCCTCAATTTCTGGACTTCTTTTGTATTTTCCATAGCAAACAGTGTTCTGAAGCTCAGTAAATCCTTGTTGAACTGAACTGAATCACCAGGAAAATGTTCCACTCGTTCAGGTTGGTGCAAGCCTGGCCTTGAGGTATTTACTTTGCAACAAGCCTGACACCACATCCAGAAAGGCACATTATAAATATTTAGCTGTCTAGAGACTCTCCAGGTCTTTCTCACTGTTATGTGCTTTCGACTGTGGTTTTGCTGCTCCCCCAAACCTCCAAAAGACTTGTGCGCCTAAGTCTAGAGCTGGATGTGCTTGTGACTGTCCGCTGAAGTTGTGTCACAAAGTGGAACATCATCCTTGGAGTCGTCACAGGACCACATGACCAACAAACTGGAAAACATGATTGATTCCTCCACAGAATTTAAAATCTCATTGAGTTGGAACACTCTATTCTGTAGGGATCTGGGAAAAGAAAAAATAATCCTCTCATTTCAACACCTTCTTCTCATAAAAAAAAAAAAAAATCTGTGTATTTTTATTTGTTACCTTGTTTCTAAGTAAGAAATAAATCAGAAGATCCAACTTTACCTAAACTGAAGATGTTAAGTGTACTTGCATGCTATGCTGCCAGAAAACAAGCCAGCAGTTTTCTTCTTGTACTAACAACAGAAGATGGATGGGGTCATCTCTGCTGTACTGGGAGAGGGGGGATGTGCTGGGCCAGATTTAAATGTGGACAAATTCCTGTAATGTTTGTCTGTGTGGTAGTTCTAAAATAAAATGTCATTAGGTACCCTGTTTACTAGAGTCTTTTTAAAAATCCTACAGAATAAACAATAGCTCATAGAAAGAGAGAAAGGACAAGCAAGGACTGACTAAGATCACTGCCAGGTCTCAAGGCTATTTTTACTCACAGAATGAGAGAGGAAAGAGT
>NW_006790570.1:54181-66509 GCF_000442215.2 Lipotes vexillifer
AAGAGTGAGGATATAGGGGCTCAGGCTCTTAAAGTGTCCAGCATTTTTCCACCTAGGCTCCCACAACCTCAGAAGCACACACCTAGTTAAAGCCAGCCACATGTACTTATTTCTGGAGAGACTTCTATGCCTCAAACCGAACATACACTTAACATTTTTCTGTCCTTGTTGTATTGGGCCTCATTCCAGGAATGCATTCCCTCCATCATGACTCCGGGGCCCTGGGAACAAGCCCTTGGACCTATCATTGTCCCCCATGCAGGGTGTTACATCTAACATTTCTGGGATTTTTTTTTAATATTAAAAGATAGCTAGCTTATCACTGAGACCTTAATACAGGGAGAGGCTAAGGAATGGAAGGGGGCAGTGGGATAAACAAGCTAATGGCCCTGACTTTCAGCTGACCAGGGGAAGAAAAAGAGAAAAGATTTCCATAAAGCTAAGGGCATTCATTTCTTAAATGACAGTTTCCTTACTATGTGTGCATCCAAGTTTCACCAAGAGGGAGGAAGAAGGAAGGATGAAGGAATGTCAGGAACAATAAAAAAAATTTTCCATTTCTGAAATCCAATCTTTTCCCCAGCAGGTATATTTCAGTCTAAGACATGCTCCCCTTCAAACAGGGGCAGTTCGGGCATAGAGTACTTGAAGGGGAAAGCCATATAGAAACCATAGCCAATTTCTCCACCCTGCATATGGGGACCCTGACGTCCCCAAATGTGGTCCATTGTTCCAATTCACAAGATGAGGTGATGAGAGAAACCCATGTTTCTTGGCTCTCAAACCTGTTCTCTTTTCACCTCACCATATTCTGTAATCCATGCAGAATTCCAATCTAAAATGCATCTTATACTGGGAACCTTTCTACCTATTTCCCTTAACCAGACCTTCAGGAATCGAGAAAAAATGCCCTTGGTCTATCCAACAAATGAATTCTGTTTCTATAAACCCATCCACCAAAAACCTATGTATTTATAATCTGTACTTGCCAAACTACCATCATGTGATTACATAACTTCCACCATTGCTTACCAACATGTGTTAAGATAGAAACTATCTGTATTTTATTAACCCTGAAATGTCAGGATAATGTTATAAACTTTGACAATATTGGTAGAGGTTAGATAGGATTTCAGCATTTTAGATAGCATGATAACCAGGAATCCAAAAATGCCAAATCCTGTTCTACCAAACATCCCTATTCCTTGCATGCTCCTGAGAAGCATATACTGCATGAACCCCATGCTACTAAAAGCTGATCAAGGGCCTTCAATGCCAAGAAATAGCTTTCAGTCATAGATTTGGGGGGATCTAACTTAGCAGGCCAAAATAGAGTACCTATTTCCCATTATAAATGAAAATCTGTAAACCAGCATGTTCAGAAAGAGGGTGAAAGAGAGTGAATCTTTACAGAAGACTTGTCTTCACTCACTAACCCAGAGATGTAAGAGCAGAGGCAGAATAGGAGAGTGTGTTTGAATACGCAGTGCCTTTTACTGCAGTGACCCTACCAGTGAACACGGCTTAGTCAATGTTTTGAACTCCAAGCAATCACTTTAGTGGCTCCTTCGTTATCACCTTGTGCAGTTGCTGCTACTGATTCTGTGTTAGAGCCATATTAATGTTGACTAGGGTACATGATATGGGAAATCTGAAATCAATATAAGAACTTAAAATTGCCTCAGGACCTCACTGGCAGAGGCCCAGATTGGAGAATGCCACTGAGCACAAACCTTCTTGGCCAATTCCTACCTATCTGATTCCAGCGTGAAGGGGAAAATGTTCCCAAGTCCAGCTCATTCAAAGTTTTTATAGGATATTTTCACCACCTCTGGAACAACAGCCACAATATACTTTCCCTGTGAATACCCCCAAGTCAAAGCTTATCTTCCAGGAGAACATGCAATTCTCCAAGTCAAAAGCAAACAAATCCCACATTCTTTTCTAAATGTTCCTAGAAAACCACTACTCCAAGCGGGTTTCACAGTCCATGCTATGAAGAAAAGAAGACCAAAAGCAAGTGGGAAATTGATTAAGATGATAGATTAAAACTGAATCACTGAATTTTTGAGCGTGCTGGTTCTTTTCTTCTTTTTATTTATTTATTTTTAATTTATTTATTTATTTATTTATTTATTTATTTTTTGCGGTCCGCGGGCCTGTCACTGTTGTGGCCTCTCCCGCTACGGGGCACAGGCTCCGGATGCGCAGGCTCAGCGGCCATGGCTCACGGGCCCAGCCACCCCGCGGCATGTGGGATCTTCCCGGACCGGGGCACGAACCCGTGTCCCCTGCATCGGCAGGCGGACTCTCAACCACTGCGCCACCAGGGAAGCCCTATTTTTGTTTTTTTAATTAAAAAATTTTAAATATATGCATAAATGCTCTAAACCAGTGAGATTCAGAGTGACAAGGTCATTTGTTAACTGCAGTTGGTTTCCAAATTTCAAGGGTAACAGCATTGTCTTCCATCTGATACATTTACTGGGTATCGCTATGTTCAAGGTGCTGATCTGTGAAAGGTATTGTGAGGAATATAAAGATGGACAAAACCCAGTCGTGCCCTCAAGACTCTCACAATCAAGTCAGAGAAACACAAACAACAATAGAAGCACTGTTAAGGCATTTTATCCTAGCGTTAAAAGTTCACACAGTGGTGTCATACCTCCCAGCTTTAAATCCCACTTTGGTCATGTATTGGTCTCTGGACCTTGGGGCAAATATATTGACTGCTCAGAGCCTCAGTTTCCTCACCTGTGAAACAGAGGTGATAAGAAATAGTACCTACTTCATGAATTGTTTGAAGAGTTATAGAGATATTTTTCCATGGAGGTCAAAATGGTAGAAAGAATTCAATAAATTTAGTTATGATTATATGAGGGGCATGAACAAAGTTGTACACATACCAGGTGTGTATAAAGAGCAATCATTGCAACCAATGAACCAGTTCAATCTTTGGCCCGTTTTTGATAAAAAGATGATATAGGTAGGTAGGTAGATAGATAGATAGTTAGATAGACAATTGATAGATAAGAAAGAAAATATCTAAACCAGCTTTCTTTCACCCACTAGAGCTTAGGGAGGGAATTATCTCTCATTCTCACATCAAGAAATACGGGATTCCTTTTACTTAGAGCTGGTGCCTGTCTTCCTTTCTGGTGCCTCTCCTGACTAAGTGCTTATTATCTGCCTGCCTCTGGTGGTGGGATGTTTCCTTTTTCTTTCTTTGACTGCAATGCTCTGTGGAGTGAGGATTCTAAGGCCAGGTCCAGCCTAATGCAAAAATAAACATGGGGTTTCTCAAGTAATTTACATAGTATTGATCTAAAAAGCCCACTAAGTCAGTGTGATAAAAAATAAGTGAATAATGCTCAAAAATCCAATAATACTTGCCAATAGTGCCAGAATGAACTATTCTCTGCATTTTAAAGAAAGGTTTAACTAGTATAAATTACCACTGTGGGTTAATTCATTTACACATTCAAAAAAAACATTTGCTGAGCACTTATAATATGTCAGGTACTGTTATATAAGCATCAAAGATTTAACAGGGAACAAATCCAATGAAAATCCCTGTCTTTATGAAATTATCATTGGCAATTCAAGATCATTGGGCCTGTTATGGGCTTAGAATGATCTTTTCAGTGCCATAGGGAATACAAACTATATAAAAACTACTGGGCATTGATCTTCTGGTGTATTATAATCTTGGTTAGCCATGGAGGTGGAATGAAAATAAAACTTACACCTATGAAGTGACTCACTGCAGTATAAAGGAAAACAATACAAAACAGAGTTTAAGGCAAAGCAAGAGGCTGTGGCTCAGGCAATCAGAGTTGAAAAAACCTGGATGTACTTTGCACTCAGTAGGCACATTTGATAAATAAATCTCTCTTTGAGCAAGCAAAGTTTTTATAAACAATTTTGTGGAATTTGAGGACTGAGAAAAATGATAGAATCAAAATAGAGTGGTCAAAATAAGGCGGTTATTTCTATTACTGTTTATCATATTTGCTTGCTTAAAAAAGGATACTCTATGATTTACTAAAATTTAGAGTAAAATAGTACTTCGTGGCCCCTGAAATTTGGTGTAACCCTATTATTTAAATTGATATTGGCAGTTACAGATTAATATCGGCCAAAACATTCAAATTACACAAAATTGTATTTTCTGTAGCCAAGTATAAGTGACTTCCAAATGCAAGTGGATTTATGTCCAAGTTTAGACCATAGCCAGTTTGTAGAATGCCTGACACTAAACTTGATTAAATTTCCCGGTCTCACTGTTTTCCAGTGATGGTTTCTAAACTACTTTATTCAAGCAGCTCAGAGAGCAATGATGACCATTGTTTCTTGGGGAGAGGACAGGGTATGAGTGGGCTGTTGTTGTTTTGGGCTTTTTTCTTTTCTTTCTTTCTTTCTTTTTTTGGGGTGGGAGGGGCTAAAGTCAGAACTTCATTTCTGAGATTTATTTTTTAAAAAAAGACACAAACTCAGGAGGTAAATTCAAGTACCCTAATTAGACTTGAGGCAAGTGGGTAGGGCTTGCTATTTTGCTTTCTATTTTTGTTAAAAGTCAGGTCTGAGTGATGGAAATATGGTTTATTATCAACAAGTCTAAGAAGTAGAATATTTTGAATCCATGATGTATCCAGTTTCTCTCCCTTTCCAATACCATGGAAAACTTATTGCCTTCTGATACATCAAAACATTTACTTGAAACATTTTTGAGCATGCTCTATTCTTTGAAGACATGGTTCCTTCGCTTACTGCACTCATACTATTGGCAGAAATAGGTACACTAATAATTTAAGATCACAACCGAAAGAACAACTTTTAGGTGTGACCTGATTTGGAATTCTCCAATTTCTAGGTTCTAATTCAAAAAGATTGCATTCTGAGTAGAATTTCTCCTAAACAATTTTCTCTACATGGTAACAAAATATATGACAGGGGTCAACAATTAAATAGCCATAGTTAAAGCCCTGGTAGTGAATATTGGCCTAACAAATCCAGATTTCAAATTAACAAAAAGGAAACTAGCATACATTTTAGAAGAAATATCTAGTAAGCCAAGCAATGCTCCCCTTTCAGAGAGTAGAAAATTCTTTTTTATTAAAATATGAGCTAAATCTAACTGAGTTCAAGTACAGTTACCCACAGACTTGATGATGATAAACAAATAGTCAGTGACCACAGTCCCCATTCAGAGTGGTTTCTAAGCATATCTGGAGTTGAGCCAGAATGTGAGATAGAAATTGACCCACTGTCCAATATGAGACAGCACTGCTAGGGCTCCTGCAAATAGTGAGATCTACAAAGTTTGTGGCAGTAGATGGAGGGGCTTTCTTAAGATACAACTTATCTTAACTGTATCACAGCCATGGTTCCAAGAGAAATGCCACCACTATGACTATATAAATTGTTACCAAGTTACTCAAATGCTTGAAATTCGAGGCATGAAGGAAAGGGTCGGAGATATAGCTATGGGCCAACAAGTCTTGCTGCAGCCCTCAGTAGATTTTTATACATGAGGGGCCAGTGATGTTGAATGTTCTCCAGAAAAGCAATCTCCCCTCCTTCAGTTTAGGAAAATTCTCTCATAAATGATGCATTTTTCTCTGAGAACCAACCCCTGGCCAGCTTTTAGAATCCCATCCCTATCTTTATAAACCAGTTTTAAATAGTTAGTCACTGTACATAAAACATATTCACTGACAGCCTAGTAATTCTCTAAACAATATCACCAAATCCTCTGACAGAACAAAATCTCAAACAGAGCCTCCTCATTTCAACAGATAGAATGTGAGCCCTTTGGAATGCCAACAGCTGTGACCAAGATGAAAATCATTTCTTCCAAAATTAGTGAGCTTCTGTTATAGTATCTTTGGGTTATTGCAGGGGTCCCGGCTGTTGTTCAGCACTTCCTCAGACGTTAATATACTGACAGTTTTGCAGACTTTGTCCCTGGCAATACGTCTGGTATGATTAATTGACTCAAAGCACTGCCCACGTATAAAAAACAACACTGTTGACAATGATGGCCAAATTCCAAGATTTGGAAAGAGCGAGGCGTGATGAACAACCCCTTCTACTTTGTGAACTAACAGCCTAGAAAAGCTGGGGGTGGTGAAAATTAGAACTGAAAAAGTAAACAGCAATTATTGACCTCTCACCATGCACAGAACACCATATACGTATTATGCACCAAAGTAAGGTTAAAAGTAAGGTCAAATAAGTTTTGTGTGATCTGTTTGGAAAAATAATCTTTAAACCTAAGAAAAACACCTTAGAACATGTACAAAGCAACATCCTAGTGGATGCTTCTACAAACACTATTTTAGACGCTCAAGGATAGTTCTCAACCAGGGAAGATTTCACACCCCGCCCTCCCCGCCCAGGGAATATTTGGCAATGTCTGGAAATATTTTTGGTTGTCATAACCTTATGTCTAAAGGAACTAGAAAAAAAAAGAACAAATAAACCCCAAAGTTAGTAGAAAGAAAGAAAACATAAAGATTAGAGCAGAAGTAAAAGAAATAGAGACTAAAAGAGCAACAGAAAAGATCAGTGAAACTAAGAGCTGGTTCTTTGAAAAGACAGACAAAATTGACAAAACTTTCATCAAGAAAAAAAAGACAGAGGACTCAAATTAATAAAATCAAAAATGAAAGAGGAGACGTTACAACCGACACTACAGAGATACAGAGGATCATAAGAGATTACCACGAATAATAATTATGCAACAATAAAGTGGACAACCTACAAGAAATGAATAAATTCCTAGAAAGCTACAGTCTCCCAAGACTGAATCAGGAAGAAATAGAAAATATTAACAGACTGGTTACCAGTTAATGAAATTGAACTGGCAATTTTAAAACTCTGAACAAATGAAAGTCCAGGATGACTTCACAGATGAATTCTACAAAACATTTAAAGAAGAGTTAACATTATCCACTCAAACTATTCCAAAAAATTGAAGAGAAAGGAACACTTCTGAACTCACTCTAGGAAGCCAGCATCACCATGATACCAAAACCAGACAAAGACACCACAAAAAAAGAAAATGACAAGCCAATATCTCTGGTGAATATAGATACAAAAAGCCTCAACAAAATAGTAGCAAACCAAACTCAGCGTTACATTAAAAGGATCATACACCATGATCAAGTGGGATTTCTCCCAGGGAAGCAAGCATGGTTCAGTATTCACAAATCAATCAATGTTACATACCACATTAACTAATTGAAGAAGAAAAATCATATGATATCTGAATAGATGCAGAAAAAGCCTTTGACTAAATTCAACACTCATTTATCATAAAAAGTCCCCCAAAGCGGGTGTAGAGGGAACATACCTCAACATAATAAAGACTGTATGCAAAACCCACGGCCAGCATCATACTCAATGGTGAAAAGCTGAAAACATTTCCCCTAAGATCAGGAACAAGATAAAGATGTCCACTCCCTGTAACTTTGTTCAATATAATATTGAAGGTCCTAGCCATAGCAATCAAACAAGGCAAATAAATAAAAGAAATCCAAGTCAGGAAGGAAGAAGTAAAACTGTCAGTGTTTGAGATGACATGATACTATGTATAGTAAATCCAAAAAATGTTACCAAAGAAGTATTAGAACCAATAAATAAATTCTGTAAAGTTGCAGGGTAAAAAAATTAATATACAGAAATCTCTTGCTTTTCTATACATTAATAATGAGCTATCAGAAAGAGAAATTTACAACTGCATCAAAAGGAATAAAATATCTTGGAATAAATCTAACCAAAGGAGTAAATGATTTGTACCCTGAAAACTATAAGACATTGATGAAAGAAACTGAAGATGACACACAAACAAATGGAAAGATATACCATGCTCATGGATTGGAAGAATTAATATTGTTAAAATGACCATACTACTCAAGGCAATCTATAAATTCAATGCAATTTCTATCAAAATACCAATGGGATTTTTCACAGTAATAGAAAATAATTCTAAATTGTTTATGGTAGCACAAAAGACCCCAAATAGTCAGAGCAATCTTGAGAAAGAGCAAAGCTGAAGGTATCATGCTCCATGATTTCAAATTATACTACAAAGCTACAGTAATCAAAACAGTAAGGTACTGGCACAAACATAGACACATAGATCAATGGAACAGAATACAGAGCCCAGAAATGAACCCACACTTATACAGGCAATTAACCTATGACAAAGGAAGTGAGAATGTACAATGGGGAAAAGACAGTCTCTTCAATAAATGTTGTTGGAAAAACTGGACAGCTATATGCAAAAGAATCAAACAGGACTACTCTTTCACACTATATACAAAACTAAACTGAAATGGATTAAAGACTTAAATGTAAGACCTAAAACTATAAAACTTCTAGAAGAAAACATAGGCTGTAAGCTCTTTGACATTGGTCTGAGCAATATTTTTTAATATGCCTCCTCAAGCAAGGGAAACAAACAAACAAAAACAAAATGGGATTACATCAAACTAAAAAGCTTTTGTGATACTCAACACCACTAATCATCATTTGTTGCAGCATTATTTACAATAGCCAAGATAGGAAACAACCTAAATGTCCATTGATAGATGAACGGATAAAGAAGATTTGGCGGAATGGAATATAACTTGGCTCTAAAAAGAATGAAATCTTGCCATTTGGGAAAACACAGATGAATCTAAAGGGTATTAGGCTTAGTGAAATAAGTCAGACAGAGGAAGACGAATACCATATGATCTCACTTATATGAGGAATCTAAAAAACAAAACAAACAAAGAAAACAAAGCAAAATGAAGACAGACTCAGAAACAGTGAACAAACAGGTGGTTGCTAAAGTGGAAGGAGCGGGGTGGACGTAATAGGTGAAGGGAATTAAGAGGTACAAACCTCCAGTTAGAAAATAAATAAGCCATGGGGAGGTAATATACAACATAAGGTATACAGTCAATAATATTTCAATAAATTTGTATGGGGACAGATGGTTGCTAGACTTTCATGGTTATCATCTCATAATGTATGCAATTGTCAAATCACTATGTAGTACACCTGGAATTCACATAATACTGCACGCCAACTATATTTCAATTAAAAAATATTTTCCTAGCTCTGAACAAAGCAGGGATAAAATTGAGGACACCCCTAAAGAAACCTCAAAGTATAGCATGTGGAGAGCAAATTTTAAAGGTAACGTTGTCTGCCAAGGGCTGATGAATGTCAATTTCATTAATGGAATGGAATGGTAAATCAAGATGAGTAGAACAAGGCCAAAGAGCAATAGGATATGGCCAAAGAGAATGCTTAAAATGTAGAACATATGGGTATACTCACCCATTATATTTGAAATCCTCAGAATGTATTAAAACTAGTTATCTAACAGAAATACTATAAATTTCTAAGCCTCTTTTCCTTCCACCCAAAATTTAAAATACCTTTTGAATAGCCAATAAAAAAGTTCCATCGAGTGCCAGATCAGTCAGCCAGCAACATTTATTTAGCTAACACTGTACAAAGAACATTATATTATGCAGTAAAAGGGGATTAAAAACAGCTCCGTTGAGTTGCTTACAATCTGTTTGGGAATAAATAAATGGTAGCATATGAAAACGATTTTAGGACATTTACTTTACAAAGCAACATTTTACTGAGTGCCTCTATAAACACTACTTTATACTCTGGGGCATTTTAAAATAATATAGTTCCATTTGTTGATGTATAAATAGCTGAATATCATAGAAATCTATTAAAATTTACTGCCCCCAAATCAGCCAGCTAAACCAGTTACAAACAATTGAATGCAGGTTTATTTGGAGCACATAAGGGTAGTTAGTTAAATAGTTTATTCTTCTAAAATAAATCCTCATGTGTTATCTTTTCAGAAAAGGGGAATTTCATGCCTGGATTTCATAAAAATATCTGTGCCACCACAAAAATGTTACAAAATAGAAAACCAACATACTTTCTCACCTCTAGCTTCAGATTATAAGCAGATTCTATATGCAGAGGGCAGTGGCACCTTTGGGAGGCAGTAGGTGGAAACAAACACCTTCATGAGGGTTGGGGGACCCAAACCACGGGCTAAAGTCTGTGTCTCCCTTTGTCCTAAGTTTAATGCCAAATATATCCTGGAAATGGAAAAGCACTGTCATTTGTGTATATTTATCTGGTATTTTTGCAGGCAAGACAAGAGTCTGAGGGTAGTTCTTAGAACTTTTGACTGAGTTCAGAAATAGTTATGAATGTGGACAAAACAGAAATACACATTGATTCATTGTGTGGAAAAATTATCTCAAGCATCTGACTAGGCAAAGATAGCTAGAAATATTAGATCCATGCCAATATACCTGAAATGAGTTCCACTTATGCTTTGTATGCTGTTTTCTAAAGGAATAAAGTTGTTGCCAATAATGGAAATCAGAATTCTGTAAATGGTCAGAATTTGACCCCTCTCTTTAAGGTTTGAAAATCTTTACAGCTCAACAACAACAAAAAACAAACAACCTGATTTAAAAATTGACAAAGGACTGGAAAAGATATTTCTCCGAAGAAGATATACAAATGGCCAAAAAGTACATGAAATGATGCTCAACATCACTAATTATTAGGGAAATGCAAACCAAAATCACAATGAGCTAGCACTTCATACCCCTTAGGATGGCTATTATTTAAAAAAAAATTTAAAACAGAAAATAGCAAGTGTTGGTGAAAATGTGGAGAAATTGGAATGCTTATGCATTGCTGGCGGGAATGTAAAATGGTACATTTGCTGTGGAACACAGTATAGGAGTGCCTCCAGAAATTAAACATAGAATTGCTGTATGATCCAGCAATTCTACTTCTGGGTGTATACCCAAAAGAACTGGAAACAAAGCCTCAAAAAGACATTGGTACATCCACGTTTACAGCAGCGTTATTCACAATAGTCAGGTGAATAATGGTGGAAGGTGGAAGCAATCTAAATGCCCATCAACAGATAAATGGATTAAAAAATGAGGTGTATACATATAATGGAATATCATTCAGCCTGAAGAAGGAAGGAAATTCTGAAATTGCTACATCATGGATGAGACTTGGAGACATTATGCCCAGCGAAATAAACCAGGTACAAAAGGACAAATACTGTATGATTCCACTTATATGAGGTACCCAGAGTAGTCAAATTCACAGTGACAGAAAGTCGAATGGTGCCAGGGGCTGGGGGTAAAGGAAATATGGAGGTGCTTTTAATGGGTACAGAGTTTCAGTTTGGGAATAAAAAGTTTTGAAGATGGATGGCAGCAACGTTTGTACAACAGTGTGAATGTACTTAATGCCACTGAACTGTACGCTTAAAAACAGTTAAAATGGTCAATTTTATGTTATGTATATCTTACCACAGTTAGGAGAAAAAAAACTTCTTTGGAAGAGTTTCACATGAGCATGTACACAAGTCATTTACTGTATTCTGTTTATGTTCTTGCCACAATCCTTACCCAATGTATTTTATCACTTCCTGGGCCCCAGAGAAGAAATCGAGACTGGATGGAAAGTGTGGTAGATTTGCCTTCTTTCTTGAATGCCAAATCCATGTATTAGCTACCATCTCTACTCAATGCCCACAATTGAACTCATCATCTTCTTTGCTGTATCTGCTTTTCTTCTTCTGTTCCCAATAAAGTAAAACAGCCCTCCCAGTCACCCAGTCAAAAACCCTGCGGTCTCTCCTTGATTCTCCTCTACTCAACACTGCATCTAATTCATCATGAAAAACTGATTCTATCTCCTCACACTCACAGATCTACCTCACTTTTTCATATTTTCCAATATTACCTTAGTCCACAACTAGTGTCTTTTTGTCAGTCTTGTCTACCTCTATCCATCCTTCACCATGTCATCAGAGTGACCTTTCTAAAATGCAACTGTGTACGTATGCCTTCCGTGTTTGAAAAACTAAGATGAGGATGCTTTCTGCTGCCACTATGGTAAAGAATATACAATAGGAACGGACCACATACTATACCTGTTAACCAAGGTTACTTAACTCTGCTAACAACCATATGTATCCCTGATGAAGCATTCATAAATTGAATCACCTCTGTCATAAACTAGTCTCATGGAAGAGTCCCTCCATATTTTTACACTCCATTTTTCTCACTTTTATTTCCATTCTTAATTTCAATAATTTAAAAAATTTTCCAATTATGTTTCTTACATATTTTTTAAAAGTAAGCTGGCAACAGCATCCATGATATCATTAGGCAATGAGCATGTCTTGGGAAAAGAGATAAAGTTTCATTTCTGTGGGATATGAGTAGGTGCAATACTTCCGGTTTCCACTTCCTGC
>NW_006790570.1:66755-90262 GCF_000442215.2 Lipotes vexillifer
TGCTGAAACTTAAGTCAGCTGGGAAGCTGCACTGCAGGTGCATTTGCATTTGTTTGAAATGCAAGTGGATGTGATTAAAGTCACATGTTTTATGTTACAATGTTCAAACAAATTTAGAATTTGATGAAATACACAACCAAATAGGAGGTTTAAAAAGAAGGGATTAGTAAGAATTCATAAGAAAAATGTATTTATTGTGTTGACTCTAAATATTTAAGATTTTATATAACCTGTTATATTTTAGTTTTCATATAACCTCTGGCAATGATGTTTTTCCATAAGGCAAAATAAAATAAAACAATATATTCTTCAAAAAAGAAAAAGAAGGGATTAAATTATCATTATCAATATACTATTCACAAAAGACTTTTGATTTAGAAAACACTAATAGAATCACCTGAAAAACTATTAGAAACAATAAGTCAAGACCCATAGCTTTCTTGGAAACCCACAAAAAACATGTATAAGGTATGGAAAAAGTCCTAACTCAAGAGCAACAAAAACCAAAATATCTAAATATCACCTTTTAAAAATATGTGGGAATTAAATGAGAGATATATCATGGCTCTAGATAAGAATATTCAATTTATAAATTTAAAGGTTTAATGCAATTATAATCAAAATTCAGATAGAATTTTCTTGGTAATTTGATGAAATGTTTCTAAAATTAGTGGAATAAATTGAATACAGTTTGAACAATTCAAAAAATGTCTTACTCTCTTCAGTTTATTTTTTTCAGAAAATCCCAGGCAGGATTTTAAGTCCCTTGCCTCACAGAGCCTTCTGGCATCATCACACTTCATAACAGCTCTTCATTTCCATGTCTTTCTCCCGTTGAGGTGCTTGAGGTCAGGGACAGTATCATTTCTAATTTCTACCACCCAGCATGAAGCCTGGCTCAGAGGGAGCACTCAATAAATATTTGTTAAATAAATAATTTTTAAACTGGTTAAACAACCGCACCCACATAGTGATGATGAACAGACCCATGTCACCCTGCAGTGTGGGCACCAGTACCATGCTATAGAATTCTCTTTGCCGTGCCCTCATTTCCATTTTCGTCAATGATTAAATGAATTTGTACGTGGTACACTTGCTATTTTGTGAATGGCAAGAGTTTGGGAAAAATAAATAATAAGCTGGTAGAAACAAGAATGCTCATATGATGCACACAGACACACTGCCCTCTGTGAATAAAGGCTGGAGAACACAGACAAGAAGAGATTTTTGAGAACATACTTGGGATGGTGGAAACCACATAGTGAGGTGGTCTCCAGACTCTCAAACAAGGTGATTTTATGTTGTCTAAGTGGTCATAGATTCACTTTGAAAAGCAATGGAAGATACAATGTTTCCAAATATAATAACAATCTTCAGGTTTTTATGGATTATATTTTATTTGGATTAAAATCACCTAATATTTGGCTTTCATTTCAGATTTGCATAAAATCAGTTTGACTGTGTCATCGTTTTAAAGCAGAAATATAGTTTTGTATCACTACACAGTAGGCTCACTGTGTCTTGGGAAAATTAAACTTTGCCCTGAAGCTTCACAGCATGTCAGGACTGGACTAGATTCAAAGCCAGACAAGAACTTGGCCCTCAGGCTTTCCCACAACTGTGAGAATAGCATAGTTATGGCTAAATGTAGAAAACTAGTCAAGGCATTTGTTCTGTTAGTACACTTCATTGTTTTCTGGAAGGTTCTCAAATGTCAAGATATGCCACCTAGGAGTTGCTCCATAAAATAAAATTTCCCTGAAGACCCTATCAGAACATCAAGATGTGGCACTGTAAGACATATCCGTTAAAAACAGAATATGAGAGACTTTCCAATTAAAGAAATTAGGCAAGCTGTATCTTAAAACATCTTTTGTTTTCTTTGTCTTTCTCTCTTTCTCATCCACTTATAAATGTGCATATCTTGCCACGAATAATGGAGCAGAACAAAATGAAGGTATGTAGATTAAAATTCTAATTTAACATGAAAAATAGGTCATCTTCATTTTAGACATATGTGAAATTTGCCCTTTTAAAAGAGAAGTTCAAGCAATGGATCATTGATACTTTTTTCACTATAGCCTGGGGCCATTATTCATAAGTGATGATAAACTATAAGAATGCGGGCATCTTCAAACATGTAGGTACCAGTTTACAAGGCTCACACAACAATGCTACTTCCTATAAAGATTTCCACATACAAACAAATTCCTCTGTGTGCCACGGGGAATGCTACAGAGAGAGGCAACCTATAATTACACTTCCAATAAACGCAAATGCACAAAATAATTTCAGAACCGTTGCCACGATTTCAACAATATCTTTTGGTTTACCAGACACATAGTTGACTAGCTTGGACTTGACTTTAAAAATCAAAATATGCTAAATCCCTGGTATGTTTGTAGAAGAAAATGCCAACAGCATCATGGACTGCTGACAATGAACCTTATGACAAAAAGTGAAGCCCTAGAGATTAAAATTTTCCACCCCTAATTCCACCCTTAATAAATTATTGTATTTTCAGATTGTATGGATATAACCCAAGTATCAGCTGGTATCTACTCTCTCCCTGATTCAAACATCCATCCCATGGGTTGTGGGAAACCAAAGGTCACTTCAAAAGTTCTAGACATTTGCGGGCATGGTGGAGGGGTTGGGGGACAGGGAAGGGCTTCCCTGGCTCTGAATGCCAGCTTCAGCTTAATGCGTTCATTTATGGCTTTTCCTGTTCATGCTGACCCTATTCCGCCAAATGCGGTCCTGGCACCTCAACTGTGACAATCAGCAAAGCCTTATCCAGGCCCCCATCTGGGATGCGGGGGAGAAAACCCAGAGGTCATCGGCTAGGAATTAAATTCTCCAGCCTCAAAAAAATGGAATGAGGTCTTTCCCATAATTTTCAATTCAAAAACAAAAGGAAGTCCTCAACGCATGGATGCTTATGACAGACTTTACTAAAACTTGAGGAGTTGGAATCATTTACAATCGCAGAAACAGAAACAATTTCATTCAATATTAAGAATTCTTGTTCTTAAGAATCCTTCAGGCATCTCGCCACTCGGGCTTTTCACTCACTGCCTTTATCCGTGGTTTCCCAGCACCACATCCTCTCCCTGGCTGCCCTCCTCTCTCACCCTCCATTTCTCCTCCTCTACCCCTCCTTTCCTATGTCTCTCCAACTCCGGTTCAGCTCTCTGCACGTCCAACCTCAAAATTAGTTCTAAGACCACCTTAGAATATTCAGACCCAATATGGTGCCCAGCAGAACAAGACAGATCTTTGATTAAGAGAATCCACCTCCCTTTAAAGGCAGCTGTGTTTGGTCTCGGCCCTGTCCCCCATTTACATTGTAACCATATTTGTTTGTTAAAATAATTTGGCGCAGGATTTGAAACTCTGGAGAAACAAGTTGTTTGTGTCTTTGCATATCATAACTTCCTTAGAATATGAAATTCAAATTAACCCAAATACTCAAGGTAATTTTAGGGAGCCAGGTCTCTCTTTTTGCGTCCACATTTGTTCAGTCCTGAAAGGACCACCGTATAAACAGCCAGGGGATTAAGTCTGCTTGAAATTTTGCCCTGACTACACACAGTGAGGCATATTGTCTCAGTGTTTGGAAGCATATCCTCGAATACAGCTATCTCCAAGTTGTACAAGACCTATAAGCAAGATGAGAATGCTCTTAACCTGAGTGAATTATAACATTTAAGAAAATAACATTTTATTCTGACTTCCAATTGACTTTTGTTAGTACATAAATGTTACCCTAATGCCTTTGTCTTCCAAATAGTTTTTTGGCTTTCTATAGATGACGTAGCATTTAATCTGTTGACAAATCTTGTACTTACATACTGTTTTCTTTTTAAATCTGAATAGCGTTTATTCAAGAAAAATGGCTAAAACAATAATAACAGCTAAAATAATAATAAAACAATCATAACAGCAAGCTTTGTGGGTTGTTTTTTTTTTTTTTTTTTTTTTTGCGGTACGCGGGCCTCTCACTGTTGTGGCCTCTCCTGCTGCGGAGCACAGGCTCCGGACGCGCAGGCTCAGCGGCCATGGCTCACAGGCCCAGCCGCTCCGCGACATGTGGGATCTTCCCGGACCGGGGCACGAACCCGTGTCCCCCCTGCATCGGCAGGCGGACTCTCAACCACTGCGCCACCAGGGAAGCCCTGTGGTGTTTTAAATTGTCCTCTACTCATCCTCATCTCTACTGCTCCGTGTTAGCCTTACATACTGTTTTATATTTTGCAGTCAGGTAACAAAAGATGCTTCAGTAGATGAGGGCAGAATCTTTCATTCTCAAACACTATATATCTGGAGTCTTTTAGATTCTAGAATCCAGTTCTCAAATATGAAGTGAGTCTAACTCGCTTCACACTTTTATACACAACAGGTTTTTAGGAGGGGTTATTATTCTAACAATATCAGTTTGGGGTGAGTTTCACTTAAAAAAAAAAAAAAAAAAAAAAAGGAAGGAAGAAGTATTTTTGCTAAAGAAGAAAAGAATTCCCAGGTTTCCTTTTTTTTGTTATCTAGCCAAAACCATGTTTCTGGCTAAAAGATTCTCTTACTCACCTTGTTTTTTGACTCATGGTTTAGAGGTGCCTTAGAGGCAGAGATGATTGCTGAAGGCTTATTTCATCCAGCCCTATGATTCATTGATCCTATGAGTCCACACTTTGTAATTATAACATAATGGTAGATATTATTTTATGAAAGGAGAAGCTATGACTTGTACAGAAAGGAATATAGATTATAGTAAATAGAAGGTGAATTAGAATCCAAGTTAACAAACATTTTGTTTTTTTGTATGAACAGGATTTGAATGTCATTTTTAGATGAGAAAAAGACAGACTAAAAGTTTAATTTATTATTTAAAACATTTGGTTTATTCTACATTAATAAATTATCCTAAATTATGTGGTTTTGGTTTTAGAAAATTATGCTTTGAATAGGAGGATTTAACTATTTCAATATCAACTAAAATGTATTTTTACTTTAGTTACTGAAGAAACATGCATATTTTAATTTTCCTTTTAAAGTTGATATACTTCCACTTAACTAACAAAAATCTTTTATTATTAGTGTAATATAAACACAAGCATTAAAAAATGCAAGTGATTTGCCTATATAATGAGTAGCTAAATTTGAAACTCAGATCCTTTGAATCAATTGCCTTACAGTAATTGTGCTGCAATTTTCCCATCACAGACAAGAGCATTTTGGACTATGTTATGAATTCAGAGTCCAGGGAATTCCAATGAGACAATGTCATTGACCTTGAGCACAAATAATCAGTGATGAATATTGTAATATGATAATATGAAAGTTGCAAGGAATTCATTCTCAGCCTGCATCAGAAAACCTGCTAAATCAGTAAAAGGAGGAGAAACAGTGTGAACTAAGAGAGCAGAACTTTAAGGCATGTTACTCAAAATAGAAAGGTTCCCGAGTAACTCTAAGAGATCAAGTGTGAGCCCTCATGCTTAACTGCTACTAAATTAGTTCAGCATGTGAGCAACTATCCTGTACCCAATCAGCACTACGTCACTTAAGTGACCAAAGCTAAATGTCAACTTTCAACTCAGTGGTACCCATTTATTTGTTCCTTTTGTGTACTCTATCATTTAAGTCAGCTGATTTTCCCACCATTCTGCAAGGGTGCAGCTTCATGAGAAATGACCTGTTTCTGTGATCTGCACGCTCCACTGTGAATGAGACCAGTGCCAACTTTTTAAAGGGGCAAAGACCTAGGAGAAAAGGATCATCTGAGCCACGTTCTGTATATTTACACTCACAGGCTGCCAAAAAACCCCTTGATATATGTCAAAAATGCAGTTTAATTAGAGAGAGCAGAAGGAAATCAACCTCAGTCTGCTAACTGACCTGAGGCATCTAATTTCTGTATGTGTTCATTTTGTTAAAATATGCAAGCAAAGAGCTATTGGAGGACATATGCCATTCGTTATGAAAAGCACATTCCTTTAGTCTTTGTAACAAAAGCCATATGGCTTTCTGAAAGTTAATTATATCATAAATATGCTGTAATATTGGGGAGTGTGGTCTAGTGATTGCTGGAAGAATCTTCGAGACCTAGCTTTTGGTCAGTTTCTCAATGGATTCCATTCAGAAACTTGGGGAAGTCACAAGCCCATTGTGCCTTAGTTTCCCAATATTCAAAGTGAAGATAATAATAATACAGCACCTAAAAGAGAGAAGAAAACTGAAATATTTTCCCACTTAACGGTAAAATAATATTACAAACTATGATTCAGGTCAACAAAACAGTAAAAGGTTTTTTGAAATATTAACAAGTTAATCAAAATAGTCTCTTCCTCTTTCCCATGCTTCCTTCCCACCATTGCTGGAGCAATCTTTCTGGAAAACACATCAGATTTTTAAACTCCTTTGTTAAATATTGCATACAAACAACTAGCACTTGAACTCTGTATAAAGGACCCTTTAGAGTCTGCCCTAGCCTGTTGTCCAGACACGTCTGCCAACAGTCTCCCCCGAGCTGGCACACAGACAGATAGACACACCGGGTCAGTCTGTTCCCTGTGCCAAGGACGTCTTACCTTCTCATCTCTACTTAACTCCCATGCATGTGTCAAGACCCAGACCATCATCCTCCACCAGGTGAGGTCTTTGACTTCCTCAGGTCATTGGCTCTTCCCTGCTCTGAGCTACAATAGCACTTACCTCATTCCTTCTTAAGCACTTATTACATTGTATAGTAATTATCTGTAGACACATCTCTCTCTCTCCACCAGAATGTTGGGCTCCTGAAGGGGAGAGTCTAAGGCCTGGCAAGTAATAGGTGCTCAGTAATTACTAGTTTATTGTCTACTTTTAAAACATAGAGGTAACTGGCTGTTCGACCTCAGGGGTCTAGTTTCCATATTGATTTCAACCTTTCAACCCTCCATCTGTAGCATTTTATAACAGCCAGAAAATGATCCCTAGAAACTTGCAATATTCCAAAGTACCAATGACAGACTTTTCCACTGTGCTATCCTTTTAATTCAAAGAAATGAAATAATTTTAGAAAGTTTTTCAACAAGGATTAAAGCCAAGAGTTTTTCTGGTTAAACTTCAGCTAACAGCTAACCAGAAAATTAAGTGAAACACAAGTCCTCATTCCTCAAGCATTTTAGTTAATCATGGTTTTATGGAATTTTAATCTAGCATGGAGGCTGAAATGAAACAAGAGAGCCAACAAGTCCAAAAGACAATTACAACTCCATCTGATGTAACCAAACTGGATAGAGTTGTGTGTGGCATAATAGTAATAACTGTAAATTACCTAACCTTAAATTCTCATGCCCTTGATACAGAACATTATTCTAATGGCATAATTTGATTTTTTTTAATTTAGTTTGATTTTGCTTCTGGTTTACAATTTAAGGAGACAGAAAAACCTCTGTCTGATTCCACAGGATTTGGATTTTGTAAAAAGTAGGTGTCCAAAACATCCTCTTTCAGGAACTAAATCATCTCCACATGTGCTAAGAGTAGCAAAAAAGCAAGAACGTTTAGGTCTGTGATATGTACACGTAACTTAGAGCAAAACCAGAGGAATGTCTGAAAGTCAAAGAGGACAGAGGGCAAAGAGTCTGACTTACAAATTGTTCGGAGCTATTTTATAGGAAACAAGCTTTAGGATCTGATTTGACGGCAAGGCAATGGGGAAATAATAATAATAACAAAGATAAGAGGAAATCATTGAGTTGAGCTCCAAAACTTTAATTTCCTCAAAATTGTTTCCAGATGGTTAAGAATGTCTTTCTATGTACAGTATTTTCAGGAGCTAAATACAAAGTCATCCATTTGCATATGTGGTAATTTTTCAGCAAGATGTCACATTCATTTAAAATTGCCATTGCTGATACTAACATTTTGATGTTCAGGACACCTGCCTGGGGGCCAGCAGCACACACTAACTTTATCAGAATGTCAGAAACTGTCACCAGGACCTGGCCGCTCAGAGGCAAGGCTCTGAATCATGAGTATGTAGCTAGTCTGTTCTTTGATGTCCACTTTCTTCCAGCAGGACAGTACTAACCAAGTGTCTGAAGATTCTCTCCTTTCCTCTTTCGGCATCTAGAGATGCAAGCCACAGAACTACTGCAGAGGAGAAGAAAGGAAAATATTAAAGAGAAAAAGAAGGCAGAATTTCTTGATTTTGTAAACCTTTTCATCTTACTAGAAACACACCCAGACTAGGACTCAGAAGACTAGAAGCTGATCCTCAAACCTGCCTCTTTGCTAAGTTAATGAATCTCTCTGTTGCTCTTGTTCTGTCACACTTATACTTTCTTAATAGAAATAGTAGGAGTATGAATAACCCCATTAGCTACATATCAACTTCTTAAGAGGCTATTGTATAACAAAATGACTCCCAAAGGATCATTTTTTTATTACCAAGCCATGCATTCAACTACTTTTGACAACTGCCTTTGAATGCCTACCCTGTGTCAAGCAATGGGTGCTGGAATTTAATGGTAAGCAAAACATAGTCCCTATCCTCGTGGAGTTTCAGGTCTAATTAGGAAAGCAAGGTTTGCTTAAATAATCACGCACACAGAGAATTACAAACTGTTACATATAGAACTACAACACAGACTCACCATGATCCTGAAAATACTGTATTTTCACTAGCAAATGTTCCTGTTTGTTCTCTAATTTTTTTTATCAGTCAACTTAAATCATCAAGTGATTCTTGAAAACTACTTTCCCAAATAGTGTGCTGTTTGTCAGTTAAGGCTTTCAGATAATGATTAGAACTGAGATTTCAGGGTAGAACTGATTCTCCATTTAGTGAAACAGAAGAAATGTTGGTATAAATTTAAAACTGTAAAATAGGAAGTCTAGACCTAAAGGATCTTCCCTGGAAGAAGGCCCTAGGCCATGTTTACAGAAAAGCTCTTTCAGTCTATTTACTATGTGCTAAGGTACTCTTCTAAGCACTTTATAAATATTAACTCATTTAATCATCACAATAACCTTCTGAGGTAGGTATTAGTAGTGGTAGGGGGTCTTCTCCCCATTCTACAGATGAGGAAACTGAGGCACGGAGGGATTAAATACCTCACCTGCTGTCACGCAGCCAGTAAGTAGAGCCAGGATTCAAACCCAGTCTGTGCTCTTATCCACCATGATGCACTGCCTCTCATTCATGCAGTTGGTCCCCTGAAACATGTTGAAAGCTGGTTTTTTATTTAGGCAGCATGTTTGAAATCTATCTCTCTGCCCCCTCACATGTTCTTCTAGTGACTTTATCTTTCATATATAAAGAATAAATTACACTTGGTAACTCCTGATGGTAGTCATATTTTCAAAAAAAAAAAGCAAAACAAAGTTTTCAATTCTTTTCAATCAGAAAATTGATCTACTGGGATTAAAAAAAGAGGTGACTTCACAATTACTTTTCAAAAACAAGAGGTCAGTTGCTCACGCTTTAGCAAAATGTCTTCTCCCATTATTGTTGCAGAGTAAGCTACACAGGGATTTGATAGAAAGTCTACCCTGAGGGAAACAATTCTCCTAAAACTTGATACAATGCAATGGGAAATGGTGTCAATTAGTCTAAACTATAGGCTAACTAAGGTGGAAAAGCCAGATGGGAACTGACCCCATTCCATCTCTACATAATTTTGATACTAGAAATGCATCTTCAGAAGGTGTGTTGACGACTTCAAACTTTTCATCTCAAATGATGCTGCTTCCCAGGCTTCAGTTATGCCAGAAGATTTCAAGAGCAGAAGAAAAAGGGAACAAAGCAAAGCAGACATGTGCGGGCAAGCTGGTGTGGAGAATGCCTTTTGACTTTTTTATGGTGGAAATATTCTTTTGGGGATAAAGATTAAGCAATCATTGGAAATGAGCCTCCTCATTTGATGTGAGAATTAGCACAGAAGCTATTTTCTGAAACTAAAATATCAGAAGTCCATATTAAAATAGAGAATTACTGCAAACACAACTAACAATTGATAAGCTTACAAGACAAAACAGGAGACTTTTGGGCAACTGCCATCAAGAGGTGTTGGAGAACAAAAGTTTTATCACTAGACAGAAAATTGAGAACATGGAAAATTGCATATAGTTGTTAGGATATGTAAACAGCTGAAACCAAAGTAACGTGAGAATTTTTAAAAGCATCCTTCTCAGCAAACATTTTCTGCTGGGTCCATGAGATACAGAGAGTGCAGTGATTATTCCTCATTTTGTAAATGGGAGGAAAGAGCTTACTCTAAAATGACAAGTTCGTACTTTAGGAAAGAGAATATACCAGAATATGTGGGTACGCAGCCATTTCTTAGTGGAAAACTCTAATCTGATCCTCCTAAACTGGTCAGGAAAATGTTAGTCGTAAGCTTTAAGGGGAACCTTTCTCAGGAAGGGGAGTGGTCAAGCTAAACAATTGGTGATTGGCTGTCAGGAAGCCATATGAAAATGAATTGGGGGCCAGGGCTCCACCGCCATCCCATTATCACATAAGTGCCTTCACACAGGTCAGAGCGGCAGACCACCTTTCATTCCCTTCACCCCTCTCTTCCTCCCTTAAATAAATTAGAATGTTCTGAACAAGTGGTGGACACACCCCTTTTAGATGAAGGCTAAGCTGTTTGCCCAAGATGACCTAGATTTTATTTATTTATTTATTTATCTTTTACAGTGAGATTATTTTATTTTTAGTGAAGTAAAGTTGATTTACAAAGTTGTGTAAATTTTTCTCTTTATATCGTTGCAAAATTAGATAAACACTTCTCAACTATTTACATAATTATATGTGGAGAAGGGTGTTTAGAAATAGGTGAAATCAATCCCCCAAGAATATTGCCTGGATAAGGAGAGTTTTCATGACTATTTCAGAAGACAGGATGGGCTTGTGTTGGCCAGGAGGAGAAAGAAGTTGCCAAGGACAGTGACAAGACTCTTAATTCAGCAAATGCAAAGATATGGACCAGAGGGGACTAATGTAAAACAAGGCTGCTGTGACACATGACACAGGGACAGTTGCCAGGGAGGGTAAGCTGAGATGTCTGAATCTTATAAACTAGAAAATACGAAGAAACACGATAAAGGGGTCAAGGAACTTGATTCTAACTCTGTGTGGAGGACCGTGGAGAGGAAAGAGACCAGGACAGGGAGACCACCAGAAGACAGCGGAAAGAGAAAGACATTTGATGCAGTATGAGTCTCCCCTGAGAGTCGGAGCGTAGCATTATCTTCTCTGCCCCACAAAAGACCTTCAGATAAATGCACCCACCGCACATGTTACCCCTTCTTTAAAATAAGGGTCACAGTACCTACAATCTCAGCAATCCCATGAGGCTTTCGTGCCACATTACACCCAGGTGATCATATGTCTAAAGCTCTACAGGTATGTAAATAATATGAATAGGGAATCCTGAAGGCATTTAAGTGTTTGAGGAACCCAAGAAGGTTTAGAATAAGTCTCCTGTGAGTGGGTATCCACAACACACCCATTGAACAGAGAAATAATGTATTTAAAGTGAAATGCTCTGACTTGCATTCATTATCATCCGCAGATAAGTCAAACATAGAGCAGAGGATTTCCCTGGTGGCGCAGTGGTTAAGAATCCGCCTGCCAATGCAGGGGACATGGGTTCGATCCCTGGTCTGGGAAGATCCCACATGCCGTGGAGCAACTAAGCCCGTACGCCACAACTCCTGAGACTGTGCTCTAGAGCCCACGAGCCACAACTACTGAAGCCCACGCGCCTAAAGCCCAAGCTCCGCAACAAGAGAAGCCACCGCAATGAGAAGCCTGCACACCACAACGAAGAGAAGCTCACCGCAACTAGAGAAAGCCCGTGCGCAGCAGCAAAGACCCAACAACGAAGACCCAGCACAGCGAAAAATAAATATATGTTTATTTAAAAACAAAAAAATAGAGCAGAGCTATAAATGTCTAGCTCTGGGGTGGTGGAAAAACTGCTGGAGGTTAGTAAATAAATAAACAGATTGATTGATTGATTTAAAATTACTGATATTTTAGGGCCACACAACATGAGGGCTTTGTGCATTTGCTTTTATGTGACTTCAGACCATGGTACAAGCACATACTTCAGGAAGATGTGCTCTTGTTCTAATTATGGAAAGGACTGGACCGATCAAATTACTGCATATCTTGCATGACACCAAAGAAACAATTCCAGCAAAGGACTTTGATTTGATGATTGAAAATTACCAGCTATGTACAGGCCTTTGAAGAAATGGAAAACTCAACTGATGATAAAGACATAAACAAGAGCAGTGGAAGATTACTTAAACTTTAATACTGCTATTGTGGCCATGGTTTTCTTATCCATAATGACTGCTGCCTAGTTTAAAGAAATAGAACTCTTAAGAAAAGGAGCTATATTCATCTCTGTAAACTTCAAACAGAAATATTGATTTCTGATGACTCTTTTTATAGATGTTGTTGGATGTATAATTTGTATCACATTTACTAGATTTTTAAATAAATACTTTCTGCAATTAAAAATAATTGAGGGAGAGGGAGAAGAGACAAATTTGGCCTGATGTTGATAATATCATTGCCCCTTTCCTTATGTCCCAGCTCCTGGAAATACCAACAAAAGATGCAGACTCTGCCTATCTCCTCATATTGGCGAGAGAGGGGTGACTGGCCTGCGGGTATGTGGGTGAATGAAGATAATTAGTAAAGCACCAAGGTGGACGAACCCCTCCCCGCCCCCCACCATTCTTGAAGCAGAAACCTTTGGTACTTTGGCAAGGGAAGAGAAGACTTCTCCTGGGGGTCCCTGGGGGCCAGGAATGGGGAAGTCAGTAGCCAAATAGACACAGCACACATTCTTGTCATTTCATGCCCCGGACAATAATTACAATATGCATAATAAGGTTTCCTGTCCCAGAGTTATTTTTACTTCCATGCAGATGGTGGTTCTTAAACAGTCAACTGATTCATCTTCTTGGGCAATGCCCATTAATTCTTAACACTCTTCCATTCCACATCCTATCCAACACCTCTCAACCCACACAAACAAGTGCCAAAAGGTGAGAGAGCAAAAGGACTAACATGTCCATTTCACTGTAGTCTACCTTCAGAGATGCTGGAGTCTCATTGGTAGATTTATCAATAACCCTCCCAAAGGAATAACTGTGAGCTTAGAACAACACTGAGAAGGCATCACTCCAGACAGAGTTTCTTCCTCTCTGTCTCTAGCTGGCCTGAATGGTGGCAAAGACTGATGACCAAATTCGTGAAAGAAATTTCTATTTGCCCCTAATTTACTGAGTAACCTGTGCTGAATTACATAAAAATAGCATAATGGTTACCCCTGATTAGTTAGTTTGTATTTTCCTGCGTTTCCAAGCCAAGCTTGTTTCCTCTCCCTGCTGACAGGCACTGCATTCTCTCCTGCCCTACCCTCAAAATGTGTTCACAAGACAGACCCAAGAGACTGATGCTTCTTTAGGGAGAATAATCAGGCTTTAAGTGGGCCCTTCTTTAGAATAAAGAGCTGCATTTTGAGAGGGCATGGACAGGGGATGGGTCCTCTTGGAGCCTCTGCACTCATGCCTGCCTTACTCAAAGATTCACACCCATTCTGGAGTTGACTTAGATGCCGATTGCCAGGAGAACTAACAGCTCCTCATTATATGATTTGCATCACTTCCACCAACACTTATTTAAGCCCATTTACTTGCTGTGAGTTCAGTATTTAAAGGAAGCCTGTGGGGGTAATGTCCTTAACCATGAGATGTAAGCTGTGTCTACCTCCCTGGATCCCTGGGTTTCCCTGCCTGTAGTTTCAGATGCTGGGTCCCCTCATCCCCTCTAAAGCTGGGGACACTGACCTAAAGAATCCTGCTCATTCTCTCTCCTGTATCAACAGCTACTCTACAGGAGGGAGGAGAGACACCGTGATGTCAGCAGGATGCTTGTAAAGACCACCTTTTTGGTTCCTTTTTCCACCCACACCGACCAACACCCCCAGTGAAGAGCTATGCTGCTTCCAAGCAAGCAAAACTCAGCATAGAACCTTCGGGGTTGGGTTTATGTGGGAACATGCTTGCACTGTGTGATCAGCATCTCCTCCCTTCCCTCTCCAGACCTTCTCTTTCTGCAGTTCCTCGGCACAGGAAGTGTCTGTGCATGCCCCGGTGACTGATGGCATAGGCTTGGGAGCCCATGGTCAGACACCTGGGTTCGAATCCCAATTCCACCACTTAGTTCACATGACATATCGCAAGGCTCTTAATTGCTCTGAGCCTCACCTTCCTCAGCCATGCAATGAATATAATAATCACTTTGCAGACCGATATGAGAATGAAATGGAGTAATGCACACAAAGCACTTAGCAATATGCCAGGTACATGATAAGCACTCAATAAATGGGAGCTAATATTATTAATGAAACCGCCATGTATATAGTTGCTCAAATAAGACAGGTCCCTTTTTTTTCTTAGCTAACCTGACCTTATGTCCAATAAATTCTACCTTCTAAGTACAGCTGAAAGCCATTTCCTCCCTGCCATCCCTGCTGTAATAACTCGACTTCTTTTCTGCCATTATAACCTTGTAACTCTATCTGTATATCCACCCTCTTCCTATTCTACCCCTTCTGTGCATTTCCCAATGGTATGAATTTTCTAAAATAAAAATGTGCTCACGACACTTCCCTAATTAAGGCCTTTCAGGGGCTCCACGCGTTGCCTTGTGGATGCAATCCCAACTCCCCAGCACAGCCTTCAAGGCCTGGGGCCGTATCCCATCGCTCACTCCCCACTCACCACACACGCCTCCTTCCCAGAAAAATCTGTACTTCTTAAAAGGGCCCTGGATTCCAAGTGCCTTTGAACATTACTCTTCCTGGCACACGTTCCTCTCTTCACATGACAGACTCGCACATAAGACTCAGTGCCCAGAGTTCTCTTCCAAGAATTCTTCTTGACTCTTCACTCACATATTATACTGTTTTGTTTACTTGTCTAGCTCCTTCTGTTTAGAATGGAGGTTCCTGATGTGAGGAACTGTGTACTTTACTGCATCCTGCATCGCAAACGACTAACGCAGAGGTTCAAACAAGTCATTCAGCAAACATTTACTGAGGACCGGCCTTGGTGCCAGATGCACGTTTGCTCTCTCTCACGGCACAGCCCCTGTGGTTCTGCGATCCTTGGTGCCATAAGCAAGCATGGTCAGCGTTTGAATACCTAAAATCACCCTCTTCAAAACTCTCACCCAGACCTCAAGAGCTGCCCATTGGTAGATACAAACACTGGTATATATAAATGTTATCTAAACGTATTCTCACAACGACAAATGAGAAGGCACAAGTGCTGGGAGATCTCGAGTCGTCGGCTGTGAGTTGGGGCTGCCTGAGCCATTGGTCCTGCGTCAAGACGCTTCAAAGTCTTATTAAGAATGTTTGGATCCCCATGAAGCCCTACTATACCCAAGTTTACCAGGAGATTTGGGTAGGAATGGGGCTGATGGGCTTCGGTGTTTATAAAATCAGGCATGTGGCTGCTGACAGTCGTCATTAACCAGCTTTCCTTGGGTGGGACTTTGGTCTGGCTGTGTTGTGGGCATGTGGGACCTCGTATTGACTTGTAGCAGTGCCGCTACACTCCTGGGACATCTAACTGCTTGGTCAATACCGACCAGCTGGTGATTGGCTCGGCCAGGGAGGCAGTGTCCCATAGCAGGTATGAGCTAGCTATGGAAGTGAGTTCAGATCCCAACCTTTCGACACATGAGCCACGTGGTCTTACAAAAATTACTTCACCTCTTTGAGCCTCAGTTTCCCCTCCTGGATAGGGGGGACAGTAATACTTACCCACCTACCTCACAGGGTTGTGTGAAATCCAAATTAAAAACCGAATATATAATTTCAGTCTCAGATGCCAGGGGACCCAAAATCGTCTCAGAGCCCACATACTTAATCACTCTGTGTTTCTTAACTTTCTGAGGAAGGGTTGGGGTTGATAAGAAGAAAAGTAGATTCTATCTGAAGTTGCCCAGAGAAGAAGGGGCCCAAACTGAGAATGCCCTCGTTTCTAGCAAGCAAAGGCACCAAGGAAATTACCTGCATGCCGGCTACATTGTAGATATTACCTAGAGAATTCAGATCTTGTCAGCCATCAAATAATGAGACTTTGTGAAATGGGCAAGTCCTTTGAAAAATACAAATAGGCAGTATTGTTTTCATCACAAACAGTCTAAGCTGGAACCCCGTGTGACTCCAGCGCACTTGTCAGTTTGTCTAAAACTCCTTTCCCTCTTCCATCACTTCTCTGGGTAGGACGTATAACCTTGACTTTTGAGTCTCTTGAACACCCACTATATCTATTGTGTTGTTACTTCTGTCAGGCAGAGTATATAGGTCCCATTTTGTAAAAGTAAGGTCACCCACTTATAGGTGTAAATAAAATTGTTCTCACAGTTTATTGTCATCTTGAAGCTATAGACACATAATAATCATAAGAAATTATTAAGTTCATACTATGTGCTAGGTACTGGGGCTTTAAAAATACATTATTTCATTTAATAGCAGAACCCAGTGAGAAATCTGGCGTTTAGTGGGGTTAAACTCCTTGCCTCAGGTCATATGCTGTGAGTGGCAGGAAATCAAACCTATCAGAAACCAAGTTCTCTTCAAGCATCCTGTGGTAAAGCACCTACTACATATAAGGCCCTGGACTATCAGGAAACCAATATGAGTAGCACACCTGTCCTGTCCTCAAAGGGGCTTACCATGTAGCTCCAACTTAAATACCATCTCAGACAAAAGAGGGATAAATAAATGGGTAAATTCAATGCAGTAGTCAGGCTAAACCTAATACAAAACTCTGGTGCAGAAGAGAGGAAATCATTGCCTGAAATAAACTATAAGCAAAGCAGGAGAGGAAAGTGTAGCTGGGGAATCAGGAAAGGCCCCATGAAAAGATGTCATTGGAGATCAAGTAAGTCTCCATAACCTCATCTTAGTTCTTACCCTGGCGTCACTCTCCTACTCTCATGAGAATCTCCATTCTATTTATAATTTTGACATAAGTCCCAGCACCTGTTGTGACTCTATATCACAATCAAAGCAAAAGGATCCGACTTGCCTCCCTCTTCTTATTTCTGCAAGGTTGCTCCCTTTTGAACATTTATTTTCTCATAATCTGCCTCTTACCCTTGACATAGTATAATGGCCACAGGAGCACTGGTCCACGGGTTCAAAGCTCACTGAGTCTGAGCCACAGAAACATTCCAGATGAGGGTGGGTATTGACAGTAAGAGCTCCTGGCTTCAGTAGGATTTGTCCTCCTTCTGAGGAAAGCGGGACTTCAAATCAGAGTGTGTCTTTTGGGTTGGAACATCATATTTTTGAAACTGCAACTAAAAAGCATGTTTTATATCAAGACCAAGGTTTTGCTAAAAGTTGAAGCCTTTCATTTGGTAGGTTTGAAAGAGTCCTTTGAAAAATACCAACATTAAGCCTTAGGATTACATTTACTTTTCAGTTGAATTTCACAAAATTTCATCTTCTTGTTAGTTCTTGTGTCGATGGACTATTCAGATGGGCTAAAAACAACCTGAAAATGTTTGGTACAAATATAAAAACAAGAACACTTGTGCATAAGCCTATATATCTCATCCAAGATTTAAATAATTGCATCGTCTTATGCTTTTAGGTCTTCCTGGCCTTGTGGGGCTTTGAGTTACACTCCTTCAAAAACACTTGAAACTCAGCCATGAGCAAACAATTGCTTGAGGTTTGCATATAGTTGCAGGCTACAGCAACACAGATTTTATGCATTTTGTTCCCATTTTCAGAGTACCCTCGAGCTGTAGGATGTGCCAGAAGCATGATATGGTCAAAACCGCACTGCTCTCCTGTCCTCAGTCTCTCTGCATCCCTGGCCACCAATCCATCCACTTCAAGGTGGTCAGAGCTATACCTCAATGATGCAGATTTGGCCAGGCCCTTTACTCCGTCAGAACCTCCCCATAACTTACAGAATCAAGTTCAAGCTCCCTAAGAAAGATGAAGGTCTGCCACACTGCTCCAGCTTGAGTTTATCCTGCTTCCCCAGCCACTCCCATGCACCTCATGGTTTCCAGCCTCTTGGAATGTCTCACCTCAGTACCCTAGCAAGCCCTTCCCCACCTCTGTGCCCTTTGTCCAGGCTACCTCTCAGCATACAGGGTCCATCCTCTCTGTAGTCCTCCAGGTAAACATTTCTCTTCGCCTTTTAAAACCAAATTCAAACATCCGTGTATCTGAGATGGCCCTCTGTCATCCCTCCCGCCATACAGCCTTCGTCTGGGACCCCACCGTGCTGTGTGCCCACCTATCTTATGACACTTCCTATACTCTGCTGTCACTACATCCTGACGTGGCTGCCTGTATCCTCCCCACACACCTAGACTCCCACAGGGTGTGATTTTTTTTCTTCCCCAGTCCTTAAAAAAGTGCTTCTCAATCAACAAAATAGATTCCCAATAAGTATTTGTTGAACAAATAAATGAACAAAATAGGCAAAATTTATCTTTTGCCTTCTTCCACCCTTCCCCCAGCACGAGCAGCCCCTTCTTAGGCTTCCCTTCCCCCAGCCGCCATCTCCCTGACACTGTCAATCCTCTCTCCACCCCTAGATGTCCAGTTTCGTCCCAGCCAGCAATATCAAAACCTGCTCTCAGGAAAGGTTTTGAAAAACTCATAAGGCTGACCATGTCAACCCTCACACGGGTTTTTTTAATAATTTTCCAGGTGACAAAACCTTGAGCCAAAATAATAAATCTCTAATTGTGGAATTTTAGACTGGTCAGAGTCTCTTTCACGGTCCCCACACCCACACTGTGGCATTTTGTGTAGGAGTTGCCTGTTCATAATTGTTAGAGGCACCAGAATCTCTGTAAACTCTTGGCTGTGTGATCTGGGGCCCTAGGAAATCAGTTTGCCTGAAACTAAATGGACAGCCATTCTTCTAGAATTACCATGTTATTGAGGCTGCTTGAAAAAATAAATCTTTTGGTTTTTTTTTTTTTTTAAATAAGCCTCCACATTTAAAAGATAGGGAAGGCTTTGCCCACAAAAACATTTCAACTCAGCAGATTTGATTTAAACACTAATTAATTTTATTAGCATTTAAATCAAATTTTATTCTTATTTGGTGAACTATTTAACATGCAGTTATTTCCTAATGGAGGAAGGGGGAATAGAATCATTAAAACCCTAATAAGAACTGAGCAGAGAAAAACTACGTCCCAACTGTCTCTCAGCAGATAACAATTTAAAGGGTAAACAGTAAGAAAGATGAGCTCAGAAGAGTGACAGAGTTCAATAAACATCCAGCTCAGTTTCCTAGGAATTTTGAAAGCTCCCTGAGTGTTTTGTGAGACACATTTTTAAGAAGATAAAGGATGGGTGATGCATTCCACTAAACCTGTACATCAAAAGAGGGCATAATCTATACGGAAGAGACACACACCCAAATTTCTGTACATTGGAAGACTTGTGTTAAAAACAGATAAATAGGATTCTGCCTGCCATGCCATCTCCAAGCCAGAATGGCCGCTTGGACCAAGGCCATACTACCAAAGCAGAGAAGCTAATTAGAAATCATCTGGCCAAGGCGCAGCACAGGCTTTCAGTCCACTGAGTCAGAAATGAGAATAAGTCTCTGGATTTTACCTTCCCTCCTTGAGTCCACTGGATGGTGGCTAAGCTCTGTACTCAGACAGTAAAAGTAATATTCTAGAAGTTCTTGTCTTCCAGACATGTAACAATATGGTATAATACTGAGGAACAGAAATCAAATGAGGTCATGGGTGAGGAGATGAATTTAAAACCCCAAGACACTTTACAAATATCAGATGGTGGAGTTACAGTGATGGGGATACACGATGGCACTTGACTGGTACAGTTGATGGTGAAATGGTCAAACACAGGAGCCTTATTTAAAAAGCTGAAAGATTTATTTTTTTCAAGGAGCCACAATAATTTTGGTAGTTCTGGAAGAATGGCTGTCCATTGTCCTTAATGGTCAAGTCAATGCAAGCCACCTCTCCCCTGCCCAACTTAAACAGACTATGATCCAAGAAAACAATGCTATGTTTGGATATCAGATGCTTGGGCCACCAGAAAAACCAACCGAAGACATCTGGTGATAATATATATTATATTAGATTATACACTGGTTTAGACTAGAAAATGGTTCTGAGTTCCATCTCAGGCTCCCAAGAACTTGTCTATTCATCCCTTTTAGTGAAGATAAGATTCACTTCCTAACTCCTCACCCCCCCACCACACACACTGCACCCCAGTGGAACTAAGGTCTTGCAGCAGAGACATATCTTCTTGGATCATTTAAGCCTAGAAAAGGGACAAGGAGTTATTTAGTCCAACTCTCTGATGGGGTATAGTGAAAATTAAAAGAACCCATGTGCATAGAGCCTGTAGCACAATAACTAAAATATATAAAGCCCTCAATAAAAGTTGCTATTCATAGTACTAATAATAATATCTTAGAGCTGTTTAGTGGCAAGGCTGGGACTAGAACCCATGTCTCTACTCTAAGTCTTTCCCATAAGACCAGAGACCTCCCATTGTGGAAAGACTAGAGTGGGAGGCTTTGAAAAATTGTTTTAAAAGAACTGATTATTTCCAAGCAATTTATTTTATTGTATATACACAGATAGTTTAACAATATCAACAGATAAAGTTTGATTTATTTTAGATTCCCAAATTATTTTTCCCATTTCCTTTCATAGAGTCTAGACATAAAAAACAAATGTGGTAAAGAAAATCCCCAAATGATTACTTTCATTAAAATTGTGTTTGCTTGAAAATTAGACAATGAATCTTCATATCACAGGGCTCCAGCTGTACAATTTGACAATAACCAGCACCTACAGATATATTTTAGCAAATATACTCCCCCCCACAAAATGCTCCAGGCTTTACAAAATGCCACAGCTACTGGAAAAAAATCTGGGAACCATGACTCCTGAGCCTTATCCAAAAATAAAACAAACAAAACAAGAAAATTATTCTACCCCCTTTCCCCCACAAAACAGTAAAATATTTTCCTCCTAAAGCAATGCAGGGGATACCCAGGATAGTTCATTTTATTGTACTCTATGTTCAAATAAATTGAATGATTTGACTCTGCCAGACCGCAAAAGCAGGTATGGCCCTGTAACCTCTCTGCCCAAAGAACATGATTATGACTTGAAAGAAATCAAAAACTGACATTTAAATTTAAGTAACAATGATAACAGTGATGATGATAATGATCAGTATCACATGGAAGGAGTTTGTAAAAAATAGTTCCACGGTCAAATTAAGTTTCAAAAACTCATAACCAAACAAAGTTAAACCAATAAAATTAACCAAGTTTCTTTACTGCAGTATCCTCAGAGGCTTCAGTTCCCTAATGTGAATTGTTTCTCCTAGAAAGCAAAATAATATGTAGCTATCTGCAAACTTATTTCTTTGCAGACAATCAGTTGGAGTTGGTATTTCATAGAACACATTTTGGAATATTCTGACAGATTATAGGCAGACACTTAAAAGCACCTTCTAATATTAGAGTAACCATATTGCATGCAATATATCCTTATATTAAATCCTTAGTACATACCAGTTATATAATCTTAAAGTATATATGGCTAACCATTATCTATAGGAATTGAATTTATACTGGTAGTGATGAGAAAATTCACCATTTCTTACCGGGAAGATTATAGCTTGTTTCTCCCCTGCCTACATTTAATTTTTTATTGAAGCTTTAATATTTAATATGGAGAAAATGAACACTTCTTTCTTCTCCAGATCACTAATATTCACTGCAATCAAAGTTGCCGTTGTTGAGGCAATATAAGCATCAGTATGAATTTTTAAACATATTTTTTTAAATTATTTGATTGTGAAAGGGTTGTATGATTATTACAGAAAATTTGGCAGAGCCAGAAATGATTTTTTAAAGGAAATAATGTTATTACCAATAATTTCACAACCTAGGGATAAACTTTTGCATGTTTCATTTCACAGTTTAGTCTCCTCATGTTTTTACATGCTGAGCATTTTCTCTTGACATTAAAAAAATTATTCAAAGGCATATTACCCATGGTTAAATATGGTGGATTGAAACCATATGTTCATCCTCTTCACCTCTCAACATAAAGGGAAAAATTACAAAGAAAACTGAAGAGTAAAAGCAAAATCATTTTTTTCAAGATGGAAATTACATGAAGGAATAGTAACCGTCTTAGTAGAACAGAAAAAAGCTGAAACTAAGTGCCTACAGCTGGAAATTTTATCAAGCTACAGGAAAACTCATTCTAGAATCCTCCCAAAGGGATTCACAGAAAGTAGAGGCGAAACATGGAACTGTATTAGGAGTAGACACCAAGGGCCCTTTGGGCATAGCCAAGGTGAGACAAGCTGGGACCTGGGACCTGGGATCCTTTGCTGCAGTGCTTGCACCTGGACAAATGACAAACGTCTCCTCAAGGGTCTCCTCAAGCAACAAAATACAAAGAAACTATAAGGGACTAAAAATAACTGGGTGCATGCACAGCTGGGGCAAATTATGGACAACAAGTTACAAAAAGACCAAAAAAAAGCCCAACTGCCACCTCTGAAGAGCTGAGAGCAGCAATAGGGTGTCAAGAGAAAACGCAGGGTACTGCGCATGCTCCCTGCACACACCACCACCAAAGGGGTGGGCAAACCACTCAACACACCCCTCTGGCCCAACCCCTGGACACACCCCTCCCCTCACCCCATATATGGAACCAGCTCGCCCCCCCTCAGGGAGCGAGAAAGGGAACCTGTTACTTGTTTTCACTGCCCCCTGCTGCAGCAGGGGCCCCAGTAAAGGCTTGCCGGAATTTCCTGTCTGGCCTCTTATCAATCTCTATTGACTAAGGAAGGCCAAGAACCCTGAACAGTAACAAAGGGTCTATCCCTTCCTACCACATAGAGACACAGAGGATTCATTCTCTGGAGAAAAGGAACCAGAGAACCTCCTAGACATGTGATTGCCCAGCCTGGCAGAGGTTAGAAGAGAAGCCAGAGATAATACAAGATATTGAAAATAGGGGTTTGAAAGTATAAATGAAAAGGTGAGATCCCCTCCCACCCCAAGCCCCAGAACACTGGCAGCTAAGCTGATACAAACAAGACAACAAATTGAAAAATCCTTCCATGGAGAAACAAAAACTAAACAAACCTAGATGCTTAAAAAGCCACAGGTACTAATATTTGTGGGCCAACTAATAGAAAAACTAACTCTCAGCCCTGTCATCCTGCAGTGATGCCATGCACTTAGTTCCCACCAACTTTGTAGTTCCTTGTTCTTAAACATGAATGAAGAGACAAAATCTCCAGACATAGGAGGAAGGCTTCCCCCATGAAAAACAAACATGCCTTAAAAACTAGAACTTGGGGCTTCCCTGGTGGCGCAGCGGTTGAGAGTCCGCCTGCCGATGCAGGGGACACGGG
>NW_006790570.1:90376-110543 GCF_000442215.2 Lipotes vexillifer
CTGGGCCCGTGAGCCATGGCCGCTGAGCCTGCGCGTCCGGAGCCTGTGCTCCGCAACGGGAGAGGCCACGACAGTGAGAGGCCCGCGTACCGCAAAAAAAAAAAAAAAAAACTAGAACTTAATGGAACCCAACACATTTCAGGAAAGAGGATAAAACACAAAAATAAATCTGTATACATAAGACATAAACTTAAAAGGAGATAGTACAACCATGAAATAAGAAAGAGAATCTGGGGCTGGGAGGTAGAGGAGAGGAGGAAGGAAAACTCAGAACAAGAAAAACATCATGGAAATTTTTAAATACTACAGCAGGAAAAAAATCAGTAGGAAGTTTGGAGTGTATTGAAGAAATTTCACAGAAAGTAGAACAAAAAGACAAAAAACATGGGCAATTGAAAGAAAAGGGAACAAAATTAAAAGGATAAGCTAAGAAGTCCAATATCTAACTAGAAGAAATGCCAGGAAAATAATTAGAGAAAAGAAGACAAGAAATGTGTGTGACAGAAAAATAGTTATATTTTTAGGTATATAGTTTTTTTTAAACACATTTTTAAAGCAGATTTAGGTTACAGTAAAATTGAGGAGAAAGTGCAGAATTCCCACATAGCCTCTGCTCCCACACATGCAAAGACTCTCCCACTATGAACATCCCTCATCACAGTGGTACATTTGTTACAATCAATGAAACTATGTTAACTCATCATTATCATGCAAACTCCATAGTTTATATCAGGGTTTACTCTTGGTGGTGTATATTCAAAGGGTTATGACGATAGTATAATAACATGTACCCACCATTATAGTATCATCCAGAGTGTTGTTCTGCCTTAAAAATTCCCTATGCTCTATTTATCCTTCCATTTTCCTTAATCCATGACAACCACTGATCCTTTTACTGTCTTTATAGTTTTCTTATCACTTCTTTCACTTAGTAATATGCGTCAAAGTTTCCTCCATGCTTTTCATTACCTGATAGTTCTTTTTAATGCTGAATATTCCATTGTCTGGATGTACCGTAGTTTATTTATCCTTTACCTACTAAAGGGCATCAGTTGTTTCCAAGTTTTGGCAATTATGAATAAAGTTGCTATAAGCATCTGCATGCAGGTCTTTGTGTAGATATAAGTTTTCAGCTCCTTGGGATAAATACCAAGGAGGCGATGCTAGATCATATGGTAAGAGTATGTTTAATTTTTTTTAAAAAAACTGCCAAATTATCTTCCAAAGTGGAGGAACCGTTTTGATTCCCACCAGCAGTGAATGAGAATTTCTATTGCTCTACATCCTTGCCAGCATTTAGTGTTTTCAATACTTTGAACTTAGGCCATTCTGATAGATGTGCACTGGTATCTCATTGTTGTTTTAAGTTGCAATTCCCTAATGGCATGTGATGTTGAACATCTCATATGCTTATTTGCCACCTATATATCTTTTTTGGTGAGGTGTCTCTTCAGGTTTTCTGCCCATTTTATTATTTCTTTTATTATTATTGGAGTATAGTTGATTTACAATGTTGTGTTAGTTTCTTCTGTATAGCAAAGTGAATCAGTTATATATATATGTGTGTGTGTGTGTGTGTGTATATATATATATATATATATATATATGTACTCTTTCTTAGATTCTTTTCCCATATAGGTCATTACAGGGTATTGAGTAGAGTTCCCTGTGCTATACAGGAGGTCCTTATTAGTTATCTATTTTGTATATAGTAGTGCGTATATGTCTAATCCCAATCTCCAAATTTATCTCTCCCCCATTTCCCCCTTGGTAAACATAAGTTTGTTTTCTACATCTGTGACTCTATTTCTGCTCTGTAAATAAGTTTATTTGTACCATTTTTTTAGACTCTACATATAAGCAATATCATATGATATTTGTCTTTCAATGTCTGACTTCACTCAGTATGACAAACTTCACTCAGTAGGACAATCTCTTTGTCCATCCATGTTGCTGCAAATGGCATTATTTTGTTCTTTTTATGGCTGAGTAATATTCCATTGTATATATGTACAACATCTTTATCCATTCATCCTTCGATAGACATTTACGCTGCTTCCATGTCCTGGTTGTTGTAAATAGTGCCACAATGAACATTGGGGTGCGTGTATCTTTTCAAATTATGGTTTTCTCTGGATATATGCCCAGGAGTGGTATTGCTGGATCATATGGTAGTTCCATTTTTAGTTTTGTAAGAAACCTCCATACTGCTCTTCATAGTGGCTGTACCTATTTACATTCCCACCAACAGTTTAGGAGGGTTCCCTTTTCTCCACACCCTCTCCAGCATTTATTGTTTGTAGATTTTTTTATGATGGCCATTCTGACCAGTGTGAGGTAATACCTCATTGTAGTTTTGATTTGCATTTCTCTAATAATTAGAGATGTTGAGCATCTTTTCATGTGCTTTTTGTCCATCTGTATGTCTTCTTTGGAGAAATGTTTAGTTAGGTCTTCTGCCCATTTTTTTTTTAATAAATTTATTTATTTTATTTATTTATTTGTGGCTGCCTCAGGTCTTTGCTGCTGCATGCAGGCTCTCTCTAGTTGCAGCGAGCGGGGCCACTCTTCACTGCAGTGTGCAGGCCTCTCATTGTGGCGGCCTCTCTCATTGTGGAGCATGGGCTCCAGGCGCGCGGGCCTAAGTAGTTGTGGCACACGGGCTTAGCTGCTCCGTGGCGTGCGGGATCTTCCCGGACCAGGGATCGAACCCGCATCCCCTACATTGGCAGGCGGACTCTCAATCACTGTGCCACCAGGGAAGCCCCTTCTGCCCATTTTTTGATTGGGCTGTTTGTTTTTTTTTACATTGAGCTGCATGAGCTGTTCGTATACTCTGGAGATTAATTCCTTGTTGGTCACTTCTTTTGCAAATATTTTCTCCCATTCTGTGGGTTGTCTTTTCATTTTGTTTATGTTTTCCTTTGCTTTGCAAAAGCTTTTAAGTTTAATTAGGTTTAATTTGTTTATTTTTGTTTTTATTTTCATTACTCTAGGAGGTGGATCAAAAAAGATCTCACTAGGATTTATGTCAGAGAGTGTTCTCCCTATGTTTTCCTCTAAGAGTTTCCTCTAAGAGTTATCTTCTTCAGTGAGGTGTCTGTTCAGGTTTTCTGCCCATTTTAAAATCAGGTTGTTTGTTTGTTTTCTTATTGTTAAATTTTAAGAGTTCTTTGTGTATTTTGCATAACAGTCCTTTAACAGTTATGTGTTTTGCAAATATTTTCTCCCAGTCTATGGCTTGTCTTCTCATTCTCTTGACAGTCTTTTCCAGAAGTTTTTAGTTTTAATGGAGTTCAGTTTATCATTACTTCTTTCATGGATTGTGCCTTTGGTGTTGTACCTAAAAAGCCATCACCTTGCCCAAGGCCTTCTAGACGTTTTCTCTGTTATCGTCTAGAAGTCTTATAGTTTTGTGTCATCTATTTAGGGTTAATTGTTGTCAAGGAGGTAAGATCTAGGTCTGCATTCATTTTTTGCATGTGACTGTCCAATTGTTCCAGCATCATTTGTTGAAAGGACTATTTTTGCTCCATTGTATTACCTTTGCTCCTTTGTCAAATATCAATTGACTATTTATGTGGCTCTATTTCTGGGTTGTCTATTTTGTTCCATTGGTCTATTTGTTTATTCTTTTGTCAATGCCACACTGTTTCATTACTGTAGTTTTATAGTAAGTCTTGAAGTCAGGTGCTATCAGTCCTCCAGTTTTGTGCTTCTCCTTCAATATTGTTTTGGCTCTTCTGCATCTTTCACCTTTCCATATAAATTTTAGAATCAATTTGTTGATATACACAAAATAACTTGCCTGGAGTTTGACTGAGATTGTTGAATCTATAGATGAAGTTGGGAAGAACTGGCATCTGGACAATATTGTCTCCCTGTCCATTAACATGGAATATCTCTCCATTTATTTAGTTATTTGATTTCTTTCATCAGAATCTTATAGTTTTCCTCATATAGCTCTTCCACATATTTTGTTAGCTCTATACCTAAGTATTTCATTCTTTTGGGTGCTAATGTAAATGGTATTGTATTTTGAATCTCAGGTTCTACTTGTTCATTGCTGGTGTATAGGAAAGAGACTGAATTTTGTATATTAACCCTGTATCCTGCACCTTTTGTACATTAACCTTGTATCCTTGTAACTTGCTTTAGTCACTTATTCCAGGAGTATTTTTGTTGATTCTTTCAGATTTTCTACATAGAAAACCATATCATTTGAAAACAAAGCCAGTTTTATTTCTTCACTCCCAATCAGTATATATTTTGTTTCCTTTTCTTGTCTGGTTGCATTAGCTAGGACTTCCAGTACAATGTTTAAAAGAAGTGGTGAGAGAGGACATCCTTGCCTTGTTCCTGAACTTAGTGGAAAAGTTTCTACTGGCTCACTATTAAGTATGATGTTAGTTAAAATGTTTTGTAGATGTTCTTTATCAAGTTGGGGAAATTCCTCTCTATTCGAAGGTTGCTGAGTGCTTTTATGATGAATGGTGTTGGATTTTGTCAAATGCTTTTTCTGCATCTATTGATCATGTAATTTTTCTTCTTTAGCTTGTTGATGTGATGGATTACATTAATTGGTTTTCAAATGTTGAACGAGCCCTTCATACCTGGGATAAATCCCACTTTGTCTTATTGTATAATTCCTTTTACATATGGTTGAATTTGATTTGCTAATATTTGTTGGGAATTTTCATATCTATGTTCATGAGTGATATTTGTCTGTAGTTTTCTTGTGGTGTCTGTCTGGTTTTGTTACCAGGGTAATGCTGTCCTCATAGGATAAGTTAGGAAGTATCCCTCTGCTTCTATCTTCTGGAAGAGATTTTAGAGAATTTGTATAATTTCTTCCTTAACTGTTTTGTAGAGCTCACCAGTGAACCCATCTGGGCCACAGGCATTCTATTTTGGAAAGCTATTAATTATTAATTCAATTTCTTTAGTAATTATACTCCTATTCATATTGTGTTTTCTTGTGTGAGTTTTGATAGATTGTCTTTCAAGGAATTATTCTATTTCATCTAGGTTATCAAATTTGTGGGCATAGAGTTGTTTACAATATTTGTTTATTATTCTTTTAGTGTCCGTGGGATCTGTAGTGATGTCCCTTCTTTTATTTCTGAAATTAGTAATTTGTGTCTCTTTTATCCCCCTTCAGTTAGCCTGTCTAGAGGCTTATCAATTTTATTGATCTTTTAAAGAATTAGTTTTTCACTTCATTGACTTTCTTTTGATTTCCTGTTTTCAATTTCATTGATTTCTGCTCTATATTTCATTATTTATTTTCTTCTGCTTACTTTGGATTTAGTTTGCTTTTCTTTTTCTAGTTTTCTAGGAACTTAGATTATTGGTTTTAGAACTTTCTTACTTTGTAATGTATATGTTCAATACTATAAAATTCCCTCCAATCACTGCTTCCACTGCATCCCACAAATTTTGATAAGTTGTATTTTCATTTATATTTACTTCTCTTGAAATATCTCCTTTGACCCACATGTTATTGTTTAGTCTCCAAGTATGTAGGGGTTTTCCAAATATCTTCCCACTGTTGGTTTCTAGTTTAATTCCTCTGTGGGCTGAAAGCATACACTGTATGATTTCTATTCTTTAAAATTTGTTAAGGTACGTGTTATGGCTCAGAAGGTGGTCTGTCTTTGTGAACATTCCATGTAAGCTTGAGAAGAATGTGTATTTTGCTGTTGTTGAATGGAATAGTCTATAAATGTCAATTATATCCAGTTGATTAATGGTGCTGTTGAGTTCAACTATGTCTGTACCGATTTTCTACCTGCTGGATCTGTCCATTTCTGACCGAGGAGCGTTAAAGTCCCCAACTATGATAGTGGTTTCATCTATTTCTCCTTGCAAGTCTATCATTTTTGCCCACATATCTTGACTCTTTTGGTAGGCACATATACGTTAAAGATTGTTATGTCTTCTTGGAGATTTTATCCTTTTACTTTTTATAATGCCATTCTTTATCCCTGATACTTCTCTTGCTCTGAAGTCTGCTCTGTCTGAAAAAGAATGAATAATATGTAAAATTAACAAATCAAGAAGTGGCATTATAATCATATATTATTTGGGGGGAAGGTAAATAACAAAATAAGTACTTAAGAGTTGGATATAACTGCTTCTGCAAAGCCAGACTGAGAATTAGGAGGGTTGAGTCATGAAGTTGGTCTTTTTGTGATAAACCTTTAGCACTATTTGACTTTTTAACCATATACATGTATTACTTTCATAAAAATAAAAGGTAATTTTTTAAAAGCATATCTATATAATAGATATCATGATTTAATTAAATATTCATCTATTTTGGAACGTTTGAATTGTTTCCAGTTTCTTCATTATCATAAGTAATACTGAGATGAACATTTGCATCTACATCTCTGATTATCTATTTGGTTGGATGTAAAGGTTTCTGTGAGATGATTACAGGCATGGTGTCCTAAGCCCCCATTAGCACAATGCACACAAATACCAGCTTTGTCCAGCAATGACTTAAAACCCTTCTTCAGAAACTAAATCAAAGTCTACATGTTCTATACCCTTACTAAGGCATCTAGAAATAGTTTCTGTCCAAAATATATATGAAATATTCCCATTTTCATATATCTCTTTAATCACACAGAACTTACAGAAATCCTTAACCCCTGTATTTTTCTTAATTTTTTTCTAAACTCTATCAGATTTCCAATTGCTTATTTTGTAAACAGCTTGAGAGTCTAAAACTAAAATGTAGACTCTATACCTTCAGCAATATTTAATTTATATATTTCAGGCGAAAGGGCTTTTTAAACCTGTAAATATTTGGTATCTGAGATGATTTTAAGAATCCATGATTCTAAAATGATGACGTTGGAAGTTGAGGATTTTTTTGATAGACTCAATGGGAAGTTGTAACTTAGAGCCCCAGTTTTATTCTTAAAAATCTGTAGATACAATTTGTGGGTGCAAGATGGCCCTATCACCAAAGATCAGGTCACACTTATATTGACTCACACCCTGGACAGCAGGAAAATTCAATCTTCTGATCAGCCCCAAATTCTCTCGCTTTTAAGGATACTGACTATGAGAAAGTGAAACACACAGAGGGGAAACTTTTGATAGTAATGCAGCGTTGAGGGCTTGGTATGTCAGGCTAAGCACTCTGACGCTTTGGGTCAATCCTCCAGCAGCCCTTTTAGAGGAATTATATTATTATCCTTAGTTTACAGAGGGGGAAACTGAGATTTAGAGGGGTTATATGTGTTGTCCCAGGTGACATACCTCGAAAGCGGCAGAGCAAAAATTTGAACCCATGTCTGACTCCAGCAGTGCTCAGCTGTGTTCAAGCATTGCCTTGCTCAGCAACGATCCTGGATCCATAGGAATGCAAGATAACAGGCAGCCCGGGTCAACAGCAGCAAATTAAGAGTAGAATTCCTATACCTTTGGTGTCAAATATGACTTTCCTGATATGTTTTATCTGAAATTAACATGACAATTGTCCTACATCCCAACCCACAAGGGTTGCAGTGTCCCTTACTAGTCCTGGAGAAAAATTATATTCGGACACTGCATTCTGTACCAATATCACCTGCTGAGTCATCCTTCCGACTCCTGTTGAACTGCTTTTGCTGGGAAGCTCAGCTCTTTCTGCTCCCTCTGGGCACCCACAAGTCCTTTGTTATCTAACTCATCATCAAAACCAAACCTCTGCTATTACAAATTCAGATGGCTCCCCCACTCAAGACTTCCTGTCTTTAGACAAAGGGGCTAACCCTCTCTTTCAGAGGTCTCCCAGTGTCCTAAGCCACCAGAGCAGCCCTTGATTTGGGGCCCATGCCAGTTTTAAGTGCTTCTAAACTTACTAGACCAAAATAGAAAAAGAGTGGTAAATAGGTTTCCTCTCTTGACCCAAACCGATTAATTAGTAGAACTTACTGGAGCACCACGTTGAAAGGATTCTAAGACTCCATCTAGGCTCACTGGGATAGAGGGTGATGTTTGACTAGCAGTGTCTGTCACTGGCCTAGGACAGGAGAGAAGCAGCACATGTACCAGGAACTTGCAATCCCTCAGGGATTGCTCAAGCTCTCCAACGATTGCCCCATGAACTCTCAGGTTCATAAGGAACACGTCAGCAAAGTGAAATAAAAGGAGCCTGGGTGCTCTGCATCACCAACTTCTTTGCAACTTTCACTCTTATTCCCAAGGTAATTAATTCTAAAGTAATGCAAATACCCTCCTCCCCGGATGACTAAGAAGGCTTTTCCACGGATGGGAGGTCATTGCCACACTCAGAGAAGACACAGGCCTGACTGCACTTGACCACAGGATGACAACAGCCCCCTGAGTCAGCTGCAGAACATGTTACAAGTGAAGGAGGCTAATCAGCTGGCATTCTAGGATGTGATTATGACACTAAGCAGAGTGAGCTCCACAGTCCTGCCATATGTATAATCAGTTCCACAAAGCTCAACAGAAGGGAAGCAGACCTGGTGTGAAAGGCTGACCAATCTGGCTTCTCATCCAGGCTCTTTCACTTACTGAACTGCATTACGTATTCACGGATGAGAAGACGCGATACTGTGAAGATGTGGACTCTCCCCAAATTAATCTAACAATTCCAAATCAAAATCCCAATAGGATTTTGACAAACTGACTCTCAAACGTCTATGGAGCAGTGAAAGACCAATAATAGACAAAACATTTTGGAAAAAAAAGTCAGGATATAGGGTTGTGGTAGAAGGAGCAGGGAACTCTCCCAGATATGAAGACTTTTTTATATCAAAGCTGTGATAATCAAGACAGTGTACTATTTGTGCGGAACAAACAATTAGAATGATGGAACAAAACAGAGAGCTCAGGAACAAACACACACATACGTGGAAGGCTGATATATTTATGTTTATCCATTCACTCATCAGATATGGATAGAACACGTATCATATGTCAGGTACTCTAGGAGGAGTTAAGCAATGAAAAAGGAGGCAAAAACAGATGAAAATCACTGATTTCATTAAAACTGTGTTGAAATATGGGAGGAAAAATCAAAATGAGCAAATATTCTGTATGTTAAATAGTAATGTATTACGGAAAAGCAAAGAAGGGGGATAGAAAGTATTTTTAAAAAAGGGGGGGTTGAAATTTTATTTGGAGTGGCCAAGGAATGCCTCCCTAAGAAAGAGGCATTTTTAAAGAATCCCTGAAAAAGTAAGAGAGCTGCCGTGCAGATACCTGAAGGAAAATCCATCCAGGCAGAAGAAACAAGTGCAGAGGTCCTATGGTAGAAACAGGCCTGGCTTAGTCAAGCCAAAGAGGGGCGATGGGGGAGAAGTAGGAGAGGAAGTTAGGGAAGTAACAGGGGAGGAGGGCAGATTATATGGAGCTTTATATGTCATTAAAAAAAAAAAAAAAAAAAAACCTTGACTTTTGCTCTGAGTGTAATAAGCTTTGGAGGGTGCTGAACAGAGGAATGACATGATCTGATTTATGATTTAAAAGGATCACCCTGGCTATTGTGATGAAAGTAGGACATGGGAAACAAGGGCAGAAGCCATTGTGACAATCCAGGAAAGAGAGATGGTGGCTTGGGTCAGAGTGGAATCTGTACATGACGGAACTGGGATTCAAACCAAGGGAGAAAACTATACTGTTAGGAAAAAAGTGCTGTAACTACTGGGAGGAAGGGAAAGAAATTAATTCCAAATAGGTTAAAGATCTATTGAAGAAAGCAAAACTTTAAACTTTTTAGAAGAAAACATAAGGGAGTATCTTTATGACCTTGGGGTAAGGACCTTTTGTGTCTTTGCGACACACAAAACCACAAACCACACAGTAAAAGATTAATAATATGATTACATTAAAATAGAAAAGTTCTAAATGTAAAAAGACAATATAAACAGTAAAAAGACAAACCCCAAACCGGGAGAAGACATTTACAAAGCATAAAACTGACAATTGATTTGTATCCTAAATAAATAAAGTACTCTTATAAATCAAGGAAAAAGAAAAGATAAAAAACTGAATTTTAAAAAGGACAAAGGGTATGAATAGGCAACTTTAAAAGGCCAAGAAATATATGAACTAGCATCAGGGAAATGCAAGTTAAAACCTGACATCCTACAGATTAGAAAAAGTTTAAAAGTCTGACAGTTCCAAGTGTTGGCAAAGATGTGGAGAGATGATTCATAATCTATTGAGAGGAAACATAAATTCATATAAACTCTTTGGAAAGTGTACTATAGACGCAGAAATTACACTTCTAAACATAAACTCCCAAAAGCAGTGATTTTCAAACTGTGGGTCTCAACTCACGTGAAGTCAAGTTGGTAAATTACAACCAACAGTTTTGGTATAAAGTAAGACAAAATAAAAAGAATAGAGTATGTCATAGTGCATTGCAAATAGTAAAAGTAAGTATAATTTTGTGAAACTTTTGTTTGAGTTATATTCAGGTGGGTATGTGCTTCCACACGTATGTATGGGTTTTCTGCCCACAATATACAGAATTTATTTCTTACTGGGAGCTGTGGTCAAAAATGTTTGAAAGACGATGGCTTAGACTAGTAGTTCTCCAAATGTATGGATACCAAGGGGGAAACGGATGGGGTGGGAGGAATTGGGAGACTGGGATTGACACATATACACTATTGATACTATGTATAAAATAGACAGCTGATGGGAACATACTGTATAGCACAGGGAACTCTACCTAATGCACTGTGGCAACCTAAATGGGACGGAAGTCCAAAAGGAAGGGGTTATCTCTATGCGTATGGCTGATTCATTCTGCTGTGCAGTGGAGGCTAACACAACATCGTAAAACAACCATACTCCAATAAAACTACTCGAATAAAAACTAATTAAAAAAAAAAAGTAGTTTTCAAATTGTGGTCTGGAAACTTTCTGACAAGTGTGCAGTGGAGTTTTCCAAAGGCTATGTAATGTGCAATATCACAATCAAGTAAATGCAAAAGTAGATATGAGAATTCAGTTACCATCTATGGAAGAGATTTACAGAAATCTAAAGCAATGTCACTCTTCTCACTATTTCTTTTCCTTTTGTCAGATAGTTATTTTACAGCATGCTTTATACTATCTAATAGTTATTAAAATAATTGTTATTTATAGTAACATAATTGGTTTATTATGTTATTTTAAGTAATTTAATAAATTTTATGGCAGAACACTCGCTGACATAAATGGCAGCGATATTTCTTTTGGGTCCGTCTCCTAGAGTAATGGAAATAAAAACAGAAATAAACAACTGGGACCTAATCAAACTTAAATTTGCACAGCAAAGGAAACCATAAATAAATGAAAAGAAAACCCACAGAAGGGGAGAAAATATTGCTACTGACAAGGGATTAATTCCCAAAATATATAAATAGCTCATGCAGAATAATATCAAAAAGCAAACAGCTCAATAAAAAAAATATGGGCAGAAGACTTAAATAGACATTTTTCCAGAGAAGACATACAGATGGCCAACAGGCACATGAAAAGATGCTCAACATCACTAAGTATTAGAGAAATGCAAGTCAAAACTACAATGAGGTATCACTCCACACCAGTCAGAATGGCCATCATTAAAGAGTCTACAAATAATAACTGCTGCAGCGGGTATGGAGAAAAGGGATCCCTCCTAAACCATTGGTGGGAATGTAAATTGGTGCAGCCACTATGGAGAACAGTATGGGGGTTCCTTGAAAAGCTAAAAATAGAATTGTCATATGATCCTGCAATCCCACCCCTGAGCATATATCTAGAGAAAACTCTAATTCAAAAAGATACATGCACCCCAATGTTCATAGCAGCACTATTTACAATAGCCAGTTCATGGAAGCAATCTAAGTGTCCACTGACAGATGACTGGATAAAGAAGATGTGGCATATATATACAATGGAATATTACTCAGCCATAAGAAAAGAATGAAATAACGCCATTTGCAGCAACATGGATGGACCTACAGATTAACATATTAAGTGAAGTAAGTCAGACAGAGAAAGACAAATATCATGTGATATCACTTATATGTGGAATCTTAAAAAATTATACAAATTAACTTATTTACAAAACAAAAATAAACTCACAGACAAAGAAAACAAATTGTTTTCTATGGTTACCAAAAAGGATAGCAGGGGTGGGGGAAGAGAGATAAATTAGGAGTTTGGGCTTAACATACACACTACTATATATAAAATAGGTAAACGACAAGGACCAACTGTATAGCACAGGGAACTACACTCAATATCTTGTAATAACCTATAATGGAAAAGAATCTGAAAAAGAATATATCTATATACACATATATATGTAAATGTAACTGAATCACTTTGCTGTACACTTGAAACTAACACAACATTGTAAATTAACTAAATTTAAATTTAAAATAAATAAATATTTTAAAGCATATCAGTTTTCATTTCTAATATAATAAATACTAACGACAAAATTCACATAAAGAAAGATCTTTGGGATTCTTAATAACTTTTAGAAGTGTAAATCAAAAAGTTTAAGAAATGCAAGCTCAAAGACAGTCTCCCAATTGTTCCCAAGGCAACACTTATGAGAATGTTCACTGGCACATTGTAATAGCAAAAGAAGGAGGAGAGAGGAAGGAAGGGAGGAAGGAAAAAAGGAGGGAAGGAAGGAGGAAAGAAAGAAAAAAGAGAAAGATGAAAGAAAGAGAAAAAAGAGAAACAACATAAATATCCATCAACAGGAAAATGGATAAATGAATTTTGGCATATTCATACAATTGAAGACTCTACAAACTTGAAAATGAACTAGAGCTACATATAACTCTCACAAATGTAATAGTGAGAGAAGAAAGTTTCAGAAAGGTACATACAAGGATGATGCCATTTATATAAAATTTTAAACCACTCAAAATAGTAATATATGTTTTTCATATGTATACACAAATAAGAACAAAAAATAAGTATTAAGGCATGCGGGGGAAGATAAACACCATATTTGAGATTGACGATTCACTGGAGTAGTGGTGATATCAGGGGAATAGGTTGGAAGTGAAATGAGATTGGGAAGAGATTCAATGGGGGGCTTCAATCATATTTGTAAAGTTTTGTTTATTAAGCTAAATGATATGTACATAAATATCATTCTCTATACATTTGTATTTCTTAACTTTCAAGAAGAGACTGAATTTGTTTTGACTTTCTGCTATATAACTTCACCCCCACTCCTATTGAGTTATAATAACTTTATTTAACTTTAAACTATGCCACCTATGAAAACTGAAGACCTATGGGAGCAATGGCAAAAGGAAAAGGGAACTAGCATTTGTGTATCTACCTATGTACCATCACTGCACTGGATATTATTTTCTTTCTTATGTAATCTTCACAACAGAATAATAAAGTACTGAGTTTAAGAGGAGCAGAAAGACTTTAAAGTTGAGCGATCCCCTCAAAGACACCAGCAATCATAAATAATATGACCAAAACATTTAGGTTGTACCACATCTGTGGGGTAGGCCTACATGAAATTGATATTTTTGACATTGTCCCAGAACACACAGAACTGCGTCATCTTCTTCACAACTTGTGGGGTTGATTTCATGTATTTTTGACATTTCAGAAAATGAATATTTTTCTTTCTGATAAGCTGGGATAACTTGTCCCTCTCCATATCTATGATATAGGAGCAGTGATGAAGCATGTATTACACCAGCAATAGACAAAAGGGCCACATCCAGAATGAGGGATTGAGATTTAATCTCCAAAACTGCTAATTGTCAAAATTAGAGATGTGAAGTTTTCCCCCAAACTAAAGTCTCTCAAAATAAAGAGGAGCAGTAGAAAAATGAGCAAATGGGGCTTCCCTGATGGCGCAGTGGTTGAGAATCTGCCTGCCAATGCAGGGGATACGGGTTCGAGCCCTGGTCTGGGAAGATCCCACATGCCACGGAGCAACTGGGCCTGTGAGCCACAACTACTGAGCCTGCGCGTCTGGAGCCTGTGCTCCGCAACAAGAGAGGCCGCGACAGTGAGAGGCCCGTGCACCGCGATGAAGAGTGGCCCCCACTTGCCACAACTAGAGAAAGCCCTCGCACAGAAACGAAGACCCAACACAGCTAAAAATAAATAAATAAATTTATTAAAAAAAAAAAAAGAAAAATGAGCAAATGATAGTCATATATATATATATATTGCCATATATATACTCTATCTATATTCACATATATATGATATATGTGTGTCTACACACACACACATAATGTGCCTTGCAGCAAGAATGAGATGACACATATGAGGTAAATTAAGACATTTCTGGAAAGGAACAGAAATATATAAAATATATACCATATATATTCTATATATGTATATAATATATACGGTATATATTCTATACATACATTGTATATACATTGTATTATGTATATAAATATATATATACACACATATATATACATAATGTATTTGTATATATGCACTGAAAATATTTCTAGCCTTTCCCCAGTTATTTCATTTCCAGTAATCTAGCCAAAAGAAATAATCAGTTGCAATCAAAACATATTTACACACAGACTTGTTCATCACACTACTATAATAGCGAACAACAGGAAACAACGTAAATGCCCCAAAATGAGGGAACAATTGGATAAACCTATATATACAACATATATATACATAATGTATTTGTATATATGCACTGAAAATATTTCTAGCCTTTCCCCAGTTATTTCATTTCCAGTAATCTAGCCAAAAGAAATAATCAGTTGCAATCAAAACATATTTACACACAGACTTGTTCATCACACTACTATAATAGCGAACAACAGGAAACAACGTAAATGCCCCAAAATGAGGGAACAATTGGATAAACCATAGCATTTTCACAAAATGAACTGTTACTTAATATACTAGGAGAAACTGAAGCTTTCCAAAGGCTAAGAAAGTTAACAGTGACAGAGGTAAGATTTGAACCCTATTTGACCAGAGTCTGTGCTCTAAAAGATGGGACGGATGTTTCCCAGAGAGTTTCTTTGCAAAGCCATGGGTAGGTACAATGCCAGCTGGAGCACCTAGCACTGTGGGCTGTTCATAGGTGTTTGGTGACAGGATATTTTCCTAATGAAACTGGGAAATACTGGGTTAAACAACCTTAAACAGATTTCCTGTGATAAGCTAATGTGCATCACGAACCTCCAAGAGATGATCTTTTTATATGCAACAGTTCCCAAATTTATTTAACTATAGTGCTCTCTTTTCAAGGAAATTCCCTTGAAAGTCTAGGAAATGATGTACCTCGCTGTCCTACACTGCCCCATGTCTCAGTAATCTCATCCCTGGAATCACAAAGGGAAATGGCACATTGTATAACAATTCATAAGATTCGCGGGGTGGCAGTTAAATATAGATGTTGTCTTGCTATTAAAAATAATCAAATGTTTAGGATTCTGCTGGTATTCTCTGAAACAAAATATGACTCTTTATGATGAACATTTAAAGTTCCCAAGCTCTCCTCACTTATTGTATTCCTAATGGGGAGATTTCTTTTCTGTGGAAACCCTCACGGAGAAGGTAGACAAATAGGAAAGTTGGGGCTTTTCCCACTTTATCAGCAGAACACAGAAATGTTTCTAGAAATTTTTCTTAATACAATTTTCCCATAACAATGTTAAATACCCAAAAGAGAAAGTTCACTTTTCAGATGCCCACATGTGGATCAGTTCCTGATGTGTAATGTCTGATTTCCTGTGTCGGTAGATCAGCTGTTAGCCTTGCTACTCCAGGGAGGGATAGAGTAGGGCCTGGGGTGGGGGATGGATGCCTGTCAGCTGTTGCACGTGGCCTTGAACCTATGTGCTTACCCATAGCTTTTCAAAGAAATGTAGTCCTATTTAGAATACTTCTAGTCACTTGAACAATGGTGAAGAAAAGTACATCACTCCTTTGCTTTGACAAAGATGCCCAAAGGATGCCAATTCATTTTCCTTTGGGACTCCACAGAATGTTAATTTCAAGTCTTCTGGAATTCAGGCTATCCTGGAAATGGTGGAGATTTTTTTCCAGCCTTTTCTAGGTACCCTCCAACTATCCTTTCTTTCCCCCCCCACCCCAGAGGGGTCCTAAACCCTCTCTGTCTTTGATTTCCTCTACCCAGCCAACCCAGATGACCCAAACTTGTCATTCAGTGGATCTGTTATACCCAAATTCTTGACCACGGCCAACCATCCTTTGCCTCCTCTTCTGATCTAGCTGATTTGCTTTCTTGTCTTCCTTTTTTCCTCCGTTGAGATCTCAAGGTAAAACCTGTTTCCTTTATTTTTGTTTGCACCCTCTTTATTATTTTTAGCGTCAAGTTCCCACCTGTCGTCCTTAACCTCCCCCGTGCCACCTGTTTCAATCTGGAGAAGCAGGAAGTGTTCACAGAACTTCCGTGGGCCTTGGCAACAGATAGACCTGGGCTCTGACTCCAGCTGGGCCACTGTATGGATTGGACAAGTTGTTTAATCTCTCCTACCTTTGGTTCCCTCATCTGTACAAGAGATACTTCAATAGTTACTTTGTAGGGTTTGGAAAGAAATAAATGAATGCAAAGTGCCTGATACTGAATTGGTGCTAAATAAATGGAATCTATTATTATTGTTGTTACTTTAATTATTATCGTTTCGATCTTCGGGTGATGCCTTTCCCTGGACTTCCCCTCACCACCTTCCCAATCATCACCTCCTCCCTTCTCTGTCAGGAGCGCCAGAGCACTGATCCACAACCCCAACAGCTGTTTCTCTCGGCCAAGGCCATTTGGTTACTGAAGAGAGCTTCTCTCCTTCCCACGCATTTGACCCACAGGTCATATTATTTGCTAACAGGCAATTATAACTAGATGAGCCCGGGAGACTCTCACATAATCAAGCTACCACCTCTCTGACCAAAGTGAAAATGTACCCACCTGGGAGTGAGGACTTCGGGTGATGTAACAGGTCTTTCAAGGCCCCATCTCAGGTATCTCCACAGCAACAGACTTTCTCCCTTCACGTTTTAACTGTAGCCACGGGCTTCAGACCGTCCCTGCATAAAGAGGAATGTGGAGAACTCCTTGTCTGACCAGAATTTACTAAGCTGAGGGAGCTCGTCCTTGCTAACGGGCAGCCCTGGTCCAGTTCTCTAGAGAACTCAGTGCCTCGGGGGAGGATCCCACAGCTGTGGCCTGAAGTGAGCGAGCGCTCCTCGGAGCAACGCCATTTCCTTTGCCTGAACAGAGAGGAAAACTAGGCCCCGGGGCTCTGGGCCAGAGGAATTCGAAAGCCTTCTCTCTGTTGGGTCAGCAATTTCCCTGAACCCGAAGGACGTCCCCTGCCTGCTTCCCTCTGCCTGTCTTTCAAGGCAAGCTAAGCCCCGCGCCCCCAGCCAGCCCCCTTGACGCCGGAGCCTCCGCCCAGCCCCGCCCCAGTTCTCACTTGCTCTTCCCTGTGCGTGGAAGAATCCAGTATCGTCCTTCCCGTTCTACCTATTGCCCTGAAGGTCACCATAGAGAGAGGTTTCATCACTGAGCAACTATCCTGACACCAGCCACATTAGCGGAGAAGGGAGAAGGGAGAAGGGACCCCCTCCACCCCAACTCCCCCCCCCCTCAATTCTCAGGCCTTCCTCATTACGACTCAACGAGCAGAGCCGCTAACAGTACGGTTGTCAGAGTAGTAAGGCTCTGCCCACTGGCCTGAAAGAGGCAGCTCTAACTTCCCACGGGACCCTCACCGCACTGGCCACAGCTGATTGGATCATGGATAAACTGTTGACCCAAGAGGAGCCCATCCATTGGCTGGGCGATGGCCTGTGATTTACATGAGGGGCTCACACAGATAAGCTGGACCAATCAGATTTCTCTCCCAAATTGCGTGTCAAGAGACACACAAGCCTGTTGCTATCAGTGGTGGCTGGGAGCCCCCCCCCCCCCGGGGCCACCTGCAAGATGAGTAGGCAGAGGAATCTGGCAAAGACAGAGGAGGAAGGAGTAAAGTAACACAGCAGACTTGGGAAGGCCATGGGGAGACTGAGGGACACCAAGACTTACCCCACGGGAATAACTCCCAACTCCCAGCATTACCTGTAAGTTTGACTCAATCCTTCATCCTTTTTTTTTTTTTTTTTTTGGCATTCGGGATCTTCCCCCACCAGGGATCCAACCGTGCCCCTGCACTGGAAACACAGAGTCTTAACCACAGGACCACCAGGGAAGTCATCAATCCTTCATTTTTGTTCTGTGAGATTCTCCTATAAAATTTCATTCAAGCCCTCCTGACTGGAGCTAGCTGGACCAAGGTTTTATTTCTTTGCAACCAAAAGAGTCATAACGGAAACATAGTTTCCCCCAAACAGATGCCTATGTCTACAAAGATCTTCCAGACATGCTGCATTGTAGTTTAAGTCTCCTGTTAGCTTGCCTGTGATTGTAAACATGGCTATCACTTATGGAACACTTTGTTTTGTGCCAGGCAGTATGCTAAGAGCCTCACACACGTCCTCTTCATCTCAGCAGCCTTGGGATGTAGTATCATTATCCCTGTTTTACCTGTAAGAAAACTGAGACTAAAAGAGGTTAAGTAAAACTTCCCAAGGCCACTCACTTTCCAGGTGGCAGACCCAGCATCTAAGTCTAGTTGGTATGATTCCAAGTCTGTACCCCTATCCATCCCCAGGATGGCATCTCTTATATAATCTACAAGGCAGGATGAAGCCACGTCACTGCTCCCTGCAGGCATGTGGTTACAGGCCTGCAGAGGCTCTCCTGGGAGTAGCCAACATCCCAGTGCTACAAACCAACAGGAATGCTGAGAATTATGGAAACAGCCACAGATACTGCTGACACTCCTGATGTCCCACGGTGGATCCCAAAGGACATCCGACATGTACAAGCCCCAGCCCCTGCTCACTGCAGGCTTTTGAAAGGAAATGTGGAATTAGAAGCAAATTAGGAGCAAATGTTGCAGTGATGCCTGCAAAATTACCTACAGCATTGAAGGCCTCCTGAGGAACAATTTCCAAATACATTGATAGATAGATTTGATTTTTGTTTTTAATTCTCCTCCAATCTACCCCTTGTTAACCCTAAACATCATTTAAATTTAAGTCTTTATTCTTTTTCATTGTAAATCAACTGTACTTCAATAAAAAATAAAATAAAAATTAACAGTCTCTAAAATCAATTCCTGGGGGGGCTTCCCTGGTGGCGCAGTGGTTGAGAGGCCCACCTGCCGATGCAGGGGACGCGGGTTTGTGCCCCGGTCCGGGAAGATCCCACATGTCGCGGAGCGGCTGGGCGCGTGAGCCATGGACGCTGGGCCTGCGCGTCCGGAGCCTGTGCTCCGCAACGGGAGAGACCACAGCAGTGAGAGGTCCACGTAGCACAAAAACAAAATGAATAAAATAAAATAAAATAAATTCCTGGGGATGATTTTCTCTGTGAGGCTTCTAGTTCATTAACCTACAACCCATGAAACATGCTCATTTGTGTAGGAAGAGATAAAAATAAATGTAGGTGACACTTTAATGAACTAGCATAGGTAGTAGCATAATATTTACCAAGATGTTCAAGCCCCAGTTCTGATTAACCACTCTTGATTGTTCTCAGAGTCTCTTCTAGGGTAATAGAAATGGCATTAAGTAAGAATGTTTTATTCAAAAGCACATCTATTTTTCAGGGCAGATAAATGACTGATATTGGGGGTCAGTGCATATTAGAACACTCCAAAGGCAGGAAGGCAATGATAAAGTCAGATAGTAATTAAATGTGCCCTAGAAGTTGTTGGGTTTTTTAACTAGAACTGTAATTACAGGGTTACTAAAGATGTGAAGGTTATAGTTAAGGTTGCGTCAGCGTTTTTATTGTAATACTTAGTGAGATTAGTCATTTTAGTTGTTCCCTTTCTATTCCAAAAATGGAAGACAGCTGTTTGTGCTCTAAAAACTGTTTTTTTAAGGATAGTTCTCTCTGTTTATCAAGTGTATTTTGCCACCAGGGAAACGTATTTTAAAGCTTTCTGCACTGTCAAAATGAAGTGAGTAGGAATGATTGCTTTACCTGTTACTCCTGGATAATGACAGGAAGCTTGAACACATAGGAGAGCCGCACAGGGATGATGCAGAATATCTGGGTGCACAAATATTCCAATTTCCATCTCTTCCTGTAAAGAGGGATTCCTGC
>NW_006790570.1:110564-113853 GCF_000442215.2 Lipotes vexillifer
CCTGAGCTGGAGAGTTACTGCAGCAGCATTTAGAGGCAGTTCTGTGAAGGCCGGTTAACCTAAATCACTATCAGCACAAAGCCGGCTTCTTTTCGTAAAGCTGTGCCTCTTAGTGAATCGAATCTAAATCCAGGAGTTGTGACTGGCCTACAGGAATCCATCTCCCAAAGTATAATAAACCCCAGGAATTTGTTTCCACCAGTATCTTAAATATCTGTAGCCTAATACACCTTAAAATTTGAAGCTAAATTAAATTTTAAACAAAGCCCATGTTTATCATTTGTTCTTAGTTCCAACTTGTCAAGTTTCTCTAAGAAAGGTAAGTTTTATCTCTCTTTGTGTGGTTTGATGACCATCATTCTTTTTATTCCAGAGGCATCCAGTTATTTTGTTGCCCAGTTCAATCAATGATCTAATAAGAAACCTCAGGTGCTGCCTTGCAGAAGGGGTTAAAAAAAATCCATAAAATGGCAGGCTCTTTTTTTCTTTGTTTTTACCATATATTACTCTGGGAGTTTGGTTGTTGTCCTGAGGCCCTAACTCTTTTTTTTTTTTTTAATATATTTATTTATTTATTTTTGGCTGTGTTGGGTCTTCGTTTCTGTGCGAGGGCTTTCTCTAGTTGCGGCGAGCGGGGGCCCCTCTTCATCGCGGTGCACAGGCCTCTCCCGTTGCGGAGCACAGGCTCCAGACCCGCAGGCTCAGTAGTTGTGGCTCACGGGCCCAGTTGCTCCGCGGCATGTGGGATCTTCCCAGAGCAGGGCTCGAACCCGTGTCCCCTGCACTGGCAGGCAGATTCTCAACCACTGCACCACCAGGGAGGCCCAGCCCTAACTCTTAACAAGGTTATAATCTAGTTAGTGAGGTAAGACCTCAAGACAGAAAACAAAGGACAACACAAATCAGCATACTGAAAGATGCAGCTCAGATCCCCCCTTCAGGAAAGGATTCCCTGCCCAGCTGTGAGGACCATGGTGAGCTGACAGCCTCCAGCTATGAGCCCCTTCAGCTTTTAGCCAGGGTCACACTTCTCAGGAGCAACACCCCCGCCACCTCCAGAGAATAACTGAGCAAGGTAGCACTCAAGGGCCTGGCCATTTCCACCTGGTGAGTATTCCTCTAACAGCCATCTCTGCTCCAGAACTCTCCATAGGGCTGGCAGGGACTATGTCAGGTCTGCATGAGGTTTGATGGCCCCCAGGCCCAGTCTTGCGGCCCCTGCTTTTCCTCTTACAGTGGCCACTCTCCAATAAACCTTTTGCAATCCTCACTGTGTCTCAGAGTTCGCTTTCCGAGATCCTAATACCAGCAATGTCAAGCTTTAAAGAGAAATCAAGAAGCGGGTGGGACCAAGACTCTGTGTGTGCCTTCAGGGAAGTGAGAGGTGTTGGAAGAGGTATTTAAGTCTCCGAGGGAATTGTGATGATTAATGAGCTTTGGGTTCCACTGCCTGAAATGATACCTGCTCTTGGAAATCTGGGGAGATCAGGAACAAGTGAAGGAGAGACCTGGGTGCACCAATCCAGTGTAGATCAAAGAAGGGCACCCAGGAAGAGAGGAGCTCACCTTCCATCATCCTTCCATCATCCCTCCACTGAGGAAAACCTTGCAGTGATGTAGCAGAGGAAGGTACCTATCCTGCATTCAGAAAAGCTCAACTTGTACCCTAGATCACTCTTTGATGACCTGTGTGACACTGGACAGGTCACTTCATCTGAGATCTCCCTGGACCTCCCTTGTTCACCGGGAATGATGCTGATTCTCCCGACACTTACATGGAATCAAGTAAAATGGTACACATGAAAGTGTCTTATTGGCTGAATGGCCCCATGAGAACTTAAGTTATTACCTTGCCACATCTCAAAGGCTAGGAGGAAACCATGGAGCACCACCTACTCCTCCTCCAGACATACTGTGTGAGGCTCATCCATCCTGGTGTGCTCAGCTCCCCACTCCCAGCATCACAGCCCCCAGTCTGAGTACTTATGCTGAAGATATAGTTAGCAGATACTTACCTTTCAAATGTATATCAGTTAACAGTTTTATTATCTTCTTCCTGGTGTATTTATAGTTTAATTTGGTGATCCTGGCACAAAATATACACTCAACAAATATTTGTTGAGTTGAATTAATTTGATCCTTTATTTTGTCTATTGGTCTCTAAATGTTTTGTGGTAGCTTTTGCAAACTAATTTTTTTATGATACTGTAACATCCTGCTCTTTATGTCAGAGTGAATGATTTAGTCACTAGTTAAATAACATGTTAGTTACTCCTTGCAATAGGAGATAATGACTTGAATTTAATGTCAATTTATCAAGGCTGCATGAAAAATAAATATTCAGGGATTTTAGCTTATCTTTAGTGAATTTTATCCTAAAAAAAATTTACTTAAAACCCTAAGATAGGGACTTCCCTGGTGGAGCAGTTGTTAAGAGTCCTCCTGCCAGTGCAGGGGACATAGGTTTGATCCCTGGTCCGGGAAGATCCCACAAGCCACAGAGCAACTAAGCCCACGAGCCACAACTACTGATCCCCTGGGCCACAACTACTGAATCCCACGCACCTAGATAGAGTCTGTGCTCTGCAACAAGAGAAGCCAGCGTAATGAGAAGCTGGCACACCGCAGCAAAGAGTAGCCCCTGCTCGCCGCAACTAGAGAAAGCCCACGCACAGCAACGAAGACCCAATGCAGCCAAAAATAATAAACTAATTAATTTTTTTAAAAACCCTAAGATATTTCTTATGATGTATAGTCTTAAAAATAAGTGTCATCTAGACATGGGGGAGGGGGTAGATATTTTATTTTGTCTTTGTTTTGTCTTGCTTTTTCCTGTTCAGCACCCCTTCCCTCAATTTCTTCTGATAATAACACTCCCACTTTGCAGGGAGAACCACTCTCCCTACCTCCATTTAGCTTTGGTGGAACTGCCAACCACAGTAACTATGGCCCTGGCCTCAGGGTGAGCTCACAGCCCAGATGGGCTACACCATGGTACTCATCCCTCTGGCCTGGGTGACTGACCCAGGCCCGTAGATACAACCCAAGCTGGGCTAATTGAAGTGATTTATGGATGGATAGTAGGAGAGTTGGGGGTCAAGATTGGGCAGGGGTAAACTTAGAGTGATCTAAGGTCAAATTCCTGCTTTTCCTCACCACGTGGAGGTCTGTGCAAGGTGGGAGAAATGAGCTCAAATTCCAAAAGAGCAAGGCTGGGGGAGGAAGAAGGGAGAAGAGAGGCAAAGAGAGGGACAAGGAGAGGGAGAGAGGAAGAGGGGGAGGGGGAGGG
>NW_006790570.1:113926-138247 GCF_000442215.2 Lipotes vexillifer
GGGAGGGGGAGGGGGAGGGAAAGGATGGGAAGGAAGAAAGATGGAGGAGGAAAGGAGAGAATGAGGAGAAAAGAGAAGAGGTTTAGAGAGAATGAGAAAGAAGCAGAGGGAGGGTTATAGAGAAGGGAGAAGAGAAAGGGGGTAATAGAGAGGAAAGAGGGGGAGAAAAGAGGAGAAGGGATTGGAGAGACAGAGAGAGAAGAGAGGAAAGAGGAACAAGGGGGGAAAGAGAGGTTGAGATTACCGAGGACAGTTGTATAAACACACGACAGACAAAGTGAAATGTTTCAGCATTATCATGTTGGTTTACTTGTTAAACCCCAGAGAATTCTGAGAAAGTACATTTTGTGATTGAGAAAATAACAGACTTTTCTAGAAGAGAGGGTACAAATCATCATAGAGTAATTTTAAGATCATGACATTGAAAATTTTTGAAACAGTATGCAAAACAGAACAACGTTACTATTTTTCCACCTTATGTAATTAAGATTCCTCAGAAATTACATCTTTGTATTCCCTTCAGTGCCTTGGACATAGTAGATACTCAATAAATGTCTGTTAAGTGAACATGGGATAGATGGACAGAATAAACACATTAAAATTTGGAGGCTCTCAAATGGCATAGCCAAGGCTATAGCTAAGACCCCATAAGACAGTAAGAGTAACATTTGCCTGTGGCTTTCTCAGCCTCCTCTTTATGGACACTTTCATGCCTTTTTGGCAGCCACCGTGCCCCCCACTGCTTTTCCCACTTCCCATCTAATAAAACCTGCTTTCAAAGGACAATCCAACACTCCTGCTATAGAGTTGTAAAGGCCCAGGAGAACTTAATGGTCTGTTCTTGATGGGGCCCTTCTAAGGGCATTTTAAAGGGAGACAAAGGAAGGAAAGCTTTAAAAATCACAAAAATGAATGTTTAATTCTGGAATTTCTGGCCAGTGCTGGAAGCATTTCGAGATGATGGCACAGGAAGGCAGGGGCCTTCTGGGGCCCCGTGGTTGTACAAGTGGTCACCTACATGCTAATTCTGGGTGACAGTGGTGCAGAGTCAGGGTTCAGACTCCAGATTCCTGAAATCCTGACCACCGCCCCCCAGAAAGAAACCCACCTATTTGAGTCTCATTTCATTTGCTTATGTTCTGCATTTTTCTTGTAGGAAAGTACGTAGTTACTTTGGCCACTTTGTGCCCACTGAAATCACAGAATGTTTTCCAGTGTTTTTAATGTCCACCACAAAAAGAACAAATTTACAACTATTCCACAACTCCAGAGAGTTTTCTCAGGACCTGAAACCAAAATATTTCTTATTAATAAGCTAACACACACAGAGAGAAACCAATATGGGGGCAACGAAAAATGCTTATCAGTGATTAATGTGAACCACCTTACCATAGAATTCTTTTAGTCTGTTTCTACCTTGATTTACTGGTGAGGAAAAGAATAGCTTTTTCTAGGAATTTCCAGGTATTTTTGCATCAAGGGCAGTGTTCATCTTGCTTGGCAACTCTGCTGGATTGTTAGTGGCTGACTACAGCACTGCATTGACAAGGTTGTCAAAACCACATCCAGGTACAGTGAGACAAAGTACCATGACTGATGATCAATGTCTGCCATGGGTGCAGGAGGGAAAAAGGTGGCTCACAGGGCATCAGTTGTTCTTACCGCTTGGCATTCATTCACTTTTCTCCTCGTAACTGAACCCAGATTTCCCCCTGGGAAACAACTCATCCTTCCAAACCAGCCCATATACTCAGGGCTCAGAGTAAAGCATAAGACCTGGTCCAAGGTAATCAGTATTTCCCGTTCTCTGAATCATAATGACAGGTTTATGGTGGTCAAACGACCCTATCAGAGCCAATAACACTTCAGGAGGAAATGCCACAACAGGGACTCTCACTTTTTTCTTCAGGGTTTCACTTGGAAGGATTCTATAGTTCCTAGTAAATATCTTGCAACCATGAAAGAAGATTCTGCCTGAGAATGAATTCAACCCAGAGGAAGTGGAACCAAAATTGACAAGGGTAACTCTCCATGGCCTTATCATTGAGCCTTATTTAAAGCCACACTTGAAGTCATATTTTTGCTTTGCTTAAGTTGCTTTGGGTTAGATATTCTATTACTTGCAAACAGAAGAATCCTAACTGATATAGCCATTAATGCTATTTCCTCCCCTGGCTATGCCCTTTAACCAGTACATTTTTAAATTAGTTTACCCTAAGGAAGATATCAAACAAAAATTGAGGGTGAAGTATTGTTGACAGATTTTTAAGGGGCCTTTTTCACAACTTGGGGGGGGGGGCGCGGTGGGTGGGTCCCAAGAGATCAGAGAATTTCCAAGCACTCCATACCAGAAAAATATGAGCTTCACAAAAAGGATCTAGACCTTATCTCCATCCACACTCCCGGACATCCTCCCTACACACTGAGAAATCAGAAGTGATTGGACAGCACAAGAGGGAATCCCTAGAATATGTGTGTGTTCTGTTAAAGAACCTCGATACAATCAATAGGATATTTACTGAGCACCTGCCACGTGCTAGGTCCCGGGTCAAGGGTCTGAGTCTACAGGGATGAAGATAAAATATAATCTCATCAGGGAGCCTACCAGGTAGCACAGGACAATAGCCCACATTGGCCACCTGATCAGCATTCCAGCAATGCCTTCTCCAGCCCTTGTGGGAGGAGCAGTTTGTCCAGATCATCAGTCAAGGTTCCACGCATATTAATGGAGAGCACGCACTGGAGATTTTTTTTCACTCTTAATAATTCATCTGAGCACACACAGTACTCTGTCAGGAAAGAGAGATCTCTTCTTCGTCTTTGCATCACCAGAAATTTGCCTTGCAAAAGGGAGGGTTCCCTGGCCAGTTTAGGTTTGCTTCAGCCACACCAGGGATAATTCTCAAAGGTGCCAATATCAGAACTCCCAACACCCTTCCCCTAAAGAGACTATGAAAACCTTTTATCTTTAGAGCATCACACTTTAGGGGTCCCATCAAGACGGAGGGAAACAACAGCTCCTTCTAACACCTCTCTCAGGGCACTCCTATCTACTCTCCTGACTCCCTAATATAAATCTCCATCCCACATCCTTTTCCTGATTACGAGACCTGTGACAACTACTGGACACCTCTACTTGCTATAATATGAGCATTTAACGCACACCATGCCATAAACAGAACTCACTATTTCTATCTTGCCCTGCCATTCCCCGTCTCAGTGACTGATGCTGTGGTCCACTGGGTTGTCCACGCCAGAAGCTGGGATCTCGCCCCCATCTTTACTCAGCACTCCCTGTTTCTCATCAAACAACACTTCCTTTTCAAAAAAAATTTTTTTATTGAAGTATAATTCAGTTCCAATATTGTGTTAGTTTCAGGTGTACAGCAAAATGATTCGGTTACACATACATATCTATATCTATAATCTTTTTTATTCTTTTCCATTATAGTTTATTACAAGATATTGAATATAGTTCCCTGTGCTATACAGTAAATCCTTGTTGTTTATCTATTTTACATATGGTAGTGTGTATCTATTAATCCTATACCCCCAATTTATGCCTCCCCCCCATTCCCCTTTGGCAACCATAAGTTTGTTTTCTATGTCTGTGAGTCTGTTTCTGTTTTGTAAATAAGTTCATTTGTATCATTATTTTAGATTCCACATATAAGAGATATATATTTGTCTTTCTCTGTCTGGCTTACTTCACTTAGTATGATAATCTCTAGGTCCATCCATGTCACTGAAATGGCATTATTTCATTCTTTTTATGGCTGAGTAATATTCCGTTACACACACACACACACACACACACACACACACACACGCTCTTCTTTATCCATTCATCTGTTGACGGACACTTAAGTTGCTTCCATGTCCTGGCTATTGTAAATATAGTGCTGCTATGAACATTGGAGTGCATGTGTCTTTTTGAATTAGAGTTTTCTCCATAAACATGCTCAGGAATGGGATTGCAAGATCATATGGCAGCTCTATTTTTAGTTTTTTAAGTAACCTCCATACTGTTCCTCCATAGTGGCTGCACCAATTTACGTTCCCACCAAGTGTAGGAGGGTTCCCTTTTCTCCACACCCTCTCCAGGCTTTATTGTTTGTAGATTTTTTTGATGATGGTCATTCTGAACAGAGTGAGGTGATACCTCACTGTAGTTTTGATTTGCATTTCTCTAATAATTAGCGATGTTGAGCATCTTTTCTTATGCCTATTGGCCATCTGTACGTCTTCTTTGGAAAAATGTCTATTTAGGTCTTCTGCCCATTTTTTGCTTGGGTTGCTTGTTTTTTTATTATTGAGCTGCATGAGCTGCTTAAACAACACATCATATTGATCTCTCATTTTCATCCGCTTCTTTCCATCACCACTAGCACCACTTTGGATCAGCCCACTGCTCTCTCTCTTGCATTCCTGTTATTCTCCTAATTAGCTTTCCCACCTCCAGTCTAACCTGCTCTGGTCCAGCCTCCACAGTAATTTTCATAGTTCAAAAGTATTATCATGTATCCCCCATTTAAAATACTTTTTTTTTTTTTTTTTTTTTGCGGTACGCGGGCCTCTCCCGTTGCAGAGCACAGGCTCCGGACGCTCAGGCTCAGTGGCCATGGCTCACGGGCCCAGCCGCTCCGCGGCATGTGGGATCTTCCCGGACCAGGGCACGAACCCGTGTCCCCTGCATCGGCAGGTGGACTCTTAACCCCTGCACCACCAGGGAAGCCCTAAAACACTTTAATCAGACCTCACTGACCTCAAAAGAAAGTCCCTAGTGTAACTCACCATACATTTCATTATCTGACCTCTGCTTATCTTTCCTGCTTCACAGGATCTTCCCACCTTATTCTCCATAATGCATACTGTTCAATTGCAGCTCTTCAAATGAAAATGCCCTCTATCGTCTCTGGGGATTTTGAATGTTTCTGGTTGAAATGTTCTTTCATTGCCTTCTGTCTGTTCTCTCTATCAACTCCACGTTCCTTCAGTTTCCCACTTTCTTTCTGCTTAACCTTCCAGGAAGCCTTCCCCAGCACCCAGACTCCTACTTCTGTGTTGATCTCTGAAACATACTCCCACAGTGTGCTCAACTTACCTTAAATTGCAGCTTGAACCCACTGAATTGAATGGCCTTCTAGACTGTAAACTTTTTGGGAGCCAGAACTATGGCAAGTCTACTGTTGAGTTCCTGGTGATTAATACAGAGACTGACACAAAAAAAGAACATCAAGAAAGGTGAATCAAATCACAGAATGAATTAACAAGGACTCTTAAATACCCACAGGTGAAGCAAAGGACATATGCATATCTGGATTTTGATGTCACATATAGTGTTTTAGCTTGTATGTTTACTCACAAAATATCTGTTATATGCTGTTTCCCATTTATCACGCTTCTATTCCAGTGACCTTGTGAAGAGTCTGACAAGAGAGTGAAAATGTTTCTCAAAACTAATTACCTGGTGTTGCAATAATTTCTCCCTCAAACTATGCTAACCATAGCTACAGAGTGTGTAAGAAACCACCTGATTTTTTACTATATATACACACACACACAGAGAGATATATATACACACTCAAAACATTCCAAGTTGAAGTTGAAAGCTAAAATTTCTGAATTCAGTACCTCTCATGGTGGCTGCCCAGCTACTGTAAGTCACACGCGCTGTCCCTCTCTGGGCCCTGCCCATGATGTTGGCAGGCTCCTAGAAGCCGGGTCTGTGCTGTGTGGTCCTGCCCCTCAAACCTCAGCTCATTGATCCGAGGTGGACATTGACCCATACTGGCCCAATAAGACTCTTTCTCCCAAGAGTTGGGAATCTGGGGTTAATCTGGTGTCCATGGAGCTGAGTCATTTGACATTATCTCTATAAATTTCCACAGTGCCTCCCCTTCCCAAGGCCTCCCTGTGCAACTCTTGCTTAGGGCCTATGAGGGTCTTCAGAATCATTTTAATAAATCACTATTTTTTGTTTGTTTGTTTCTGTTTTTTTTGTTTGTTTTTTGTTTGTTTGTTTGTTTGTTTGTTTGTTTTTTCGGTACGCGGGCCTCTCACTGTTGTGGCCTCTCCCGTTGCGGAGCACAGGCTCCGGACGCACAGGCTCAGCGGCCATGGCTCACGGGCCCAGCCGCTCCACGGCATGTGGGATCTTCCCAGACCAGGGCACGAACCCGCGTCCCCTGCATCGGCAGGCGGACTCTCAACCACTGCATCACCAGGGAAGCCCAATCACTATTTTTTTTACATCACTTTCTGTGACTTCTCACCAAAAGAAGTCACTTCTCACTAATACAACAGCAATGTTACTGAGAACTATCAATAGTGTGTTTTCCTTGTTGGTTCAATTTCTCTATTATTAAGCACATTTGATTCCATGAGTTATAGAATGCCTTGTTAGATAAAAGGGAAATAATTGGATTGCATCTTGTTAGAAGTCTAAATTTCAAAAAGAGACTTTATAAGAAAACCTTTCTCAACCATTCTTACAGGAAAACACCTTACACTCTGAAGCCTCACTTTAATGCTCTACTCACAGACTATGCTGTGGTACCTAGTGCAACCCTAAAGGAAGAAAGTGGCCTGAAAGATCTATAGGATGGCCCATGCCAGTGGAGCAATCCTTTATAGAGCATTCCTGGCATATAATCTAGCCCTAAGTGAACACTGGTATAATTCATCAGGTTCTTCTGGCAATGACCAAGTGTGTTTTGAATACCAACTCTTTTTTAAGAATCCTTTCTACATTGGAAAACATTAAAGCAAACTCTAATTTATAATTTAAAGCAGGCATTGAAAATCTCAGTGATAAGCCAGTAAGAAATATTTCTAAATTCTGAAAGAGTACTAAGTCCCTATTAATTGATTATTCTGTATATTTACTATATATGCTGCTATTTATACTCATGCTATTTATGCTAAGGGATTTTTTAAGTGTCCTAAAACCAACCTTTTTGCATCAGACACAAATCTCTAATTAGTTGAGAATAAGGCGACAAACAACTAATGTTTAAGCACAACTTTCAATATATGTTATCTTTTGACACAAACACAAGAAGAGAAACAAATTCCAGAGGTTTGAGTGAATATTTTATTTTTAAAACAAACACCCCCCCAAAAAAATCTTCCCTCTATTTTTTTAAAATAAATATACAAGTAAGACAAGATTAAGTTTTAATGAATGTTCTGCCATAGTGATAGACCAGAGAAATATATCTTTATCACCAGCACCCAGCACCTGTCTGGTTATTTCCAAGCCCACCTGTTGGCGGTTCTCATGACTTCTATAGCAAATGTACTTTTAACAATACTCCATAGATTAGCGGTAGACTATACAAGTAGCCAAAATTCTCTTCAAAGGCTTTGTGAACGAGTGTATCTCTTTCTGGGTTAACACTAAAAGTCCCATGGAAAGGGAATTTACCACAGAAGTCCCAAAGATGAGACTGCTTTCTCCAATAAGAGAGATCATGAATGCCCAAAGCTTTTGAAACATTAATTATTTGATTAAATTTAGGGAAATTGGTGTTACCAAAGAGTCCCTGCAAATCTGAGTCTATTTCAGAGAACAGTGATACTGGCTGAAAACCATGGTTTACATTCCATCTTCAAAGTGAGATAATGCAAGAATGCCAAAAATTCAACAGAGCCTTCTCAAGTAAGAGTTTTGTCCTTGAGAAAGCATTGGGATTCTGAGTTGTGGAATTTTCCATTCATTTATTCTTTCATTTTCCATCTCCCTTTGCATTCAAGTGTCAATTGGCTTCTCTCAGTCACAGCTGTACAAATCACAGGACTTTTTTTAATTGGCAGAAGACATATACATTATTCATCGATTCAGTTTCATCTGAAGGAAATCAAAAAAAAAGACACAATTTTATTTTCCAACAAAATATTTAAAGCTGCTTTTTCCCCATGAAAAACTGGACAGAAGACCTCATCCGTGATCTATGTAAGTACAGAATTTTTTGCCTATCAGAGCATGTATGAGTTTGATTTTATTAAAATGTAGGCCTCCTTTTTTCCTGTTATGATTCATAGTACTTGTATATAAATATGTAGCAAATTCAATGTTTTTATTAGTTTGTGAAGCGTTACATACCATAATAATACCAAGAACACCCTGTGCTTTCCCCAGCAAGTATTGACTTAAAAGGACACTTTGTTTACATTTGTGCTACATCCTTGATAGAAAGCACGTTGGTATTGCATCGTGGGATGTGTTTTTCTCTAACTGTAAATACAGTGAGGCAGAAAAGTCAAGTAGTGACTCTACACCAAGTAATTACCTTGGCCTCTGGGTTACTGATTGAACTAGACCTCAGGTTAACGTCATGATGACCCTCATTTAGAAAGCTCTCCTGTAGCTAGAGAAAATGGCCTATGTCAAACTCAACACGCACACACCTTCCTATTTGACAAGCCAGTTCTGAGTCACAAAAATCCCATATGAAATGAAGGAAGAAAATGATGTTCACGTTGGTAGTGAGGTGTGTATCAGCCTTGCCCCCTGGCCACAGCGATAGGTGCATGATATGGTATAAGGATAAAACTTTCTCTCCTCCGGGAGACAGTTTACTACCCTGCTCTGTAAAAGCCTTGTGGGACACACAGAACAGCAGAGAGAAACGTCCATCTGCGTCCCCATCTTCAACCCAGCTCTCCGTGACGGGAGAACTCAATCCTTGAATAGTCACCACCAACTACTAACAAAAGCACGGAGCTCCAAGCTCTCTGTCAGAAGATAAAAGCTCCATTATAAAAGAGACAGTCACGGCTTTACAAGCCAAACAGAAATTTCTCAACATCTCACAGGCATCTCATTACCGACGCTCTCTCATCATGAGTGATCATGGTTATTTAGAGTCAGAAGCAAAATATGGTAAGCTCTGTCTACAGGCAAGTGGAAACAAGGCATAATAAAGGAAGAGCTAGGTGTGTGAGGAAAGTGATGAAGTGGGCATATTTCAATGCTTAATTCATAAGGGAGAACATGCAGCTCAGGCAGGAATTTAACCCCTTTCTGGTTGGAAGTTCAAATAGACACATAAACAATTATTGCTATTTCTTTCAGCATCAATCCGCTCTATATGGTTTGAACGTCTCTTTTGCCCCAATACTTGCATGTATTTCAAGGCTTGGTAAAGGCACCTCATAAAAGCCTTTCACATAAAAAAGGTACAAATTTCAACATCTTTAATTGTTTCTGAAAACTCATTGATCTAAGTGGAGGAAGTTATCATTTGTGATGATTCACTCCCAAGTTGCATCAAGTTTACCATTGAACTCACAGTTGGGCATCTCAAATGAGAGATGGAATTTTGGGGGGACCTCACACTTCAGGGGAAGCAAGGAGGGTGGCCCCACAGTAGCTGATGTTGAAAAAGACTTTAAATTCAAATAATACAGGGCACCCAGAACACACCCCAGCATCGCGCAAGCGGCAAGCGTTATCTGTTCTACAGAGGCTTGTACACAAGCCTGGAGATTTATTTGGTGATGTCACCTTCCTGTTTCCCCATTTCAGGTCGCCCTCGTGTTCATTTTAACCTAGTATTGTCTGTGTACAGTTGTTGGCACAAAGGAAAGAACTGTGCGATTTGGGACTTTATATTCCTTCGTGGAGGATTTTGCATTACCTTTGAGTAAAGAGTTTGCTCAAATGAATATTTTAAGAAGTAAAGGGGGAGGGAGGAGAGAAAGAGTGGTCATTGTTTCCCTGTTTTTCCTAAGTTAAAATGTTTGGAAAGTTCGTACGTTTAATGCTTATTTATATATAAATAAAAATGATAATGATATGTGACTTTTGTTTATCTCTGGAAATAGGGTAAGGTGGAGCAGAAAAAGGTAGAATAAGGTATGATGGGACAGCCTAGCTTCCCAGAGCATATGGTAGCAGGTGAGGGGACAGTAGTACTAGAACGAACTCTTAAGACCTTCTAGTTCAGCACAATTGTTTTGGAGCTGAAAAACTGAGCTTCAGTGAGGGAAGGATCTTTGCGCAAAGATAAAGAATTGAACAGCTAGGGTTATTATATGAAAATACCACACATTTTTAATAAGAAAAACAAAAATGCAGATTTTACTTACCTGCCATTTACTAGCTGTGTTACCAGGAGAAGGTTACTTAACCTCTCTGTGGTTCATCTGTAAAACTGAGATAAAATGCTCATAGGCTTGCTGGGAAAAGCAAATCAGTCAATACTTGTAAATCACCTAGAAACAATAAGTATTTGATAAATGTCAACTGTTTTTATTATTATTATTACCGCTACTAGTGTGAATTCAGCCAGGCCTTTCTCAAGTAAGTGAGCTTTTGTTGGTTGATGAACTGGAAAACTCAATCCACTATGGCTTGGCATGTCACAGTGGTGTAGGTGTCAACATTGTAAGATACACTGAGGCAGAGACTAGCTTCAGCTTGGAGCCGAACCAAGTGGGGGGTGCCTGGGGACTCTTGTCCCCATGACTAATGGTCACTTGTACTTAAAAACACACAAGTAGCAACTTTCATGTAGCATAAAAAAACCCTCCAAGAATGCAATTGAGGACTTCCCTGGTGACGCAGTGGTTGAGAGTGGTTGAGAGTCCACCTGCCGATGCAGGGGACGCGGGTTCGTGCCCCGTTCCGGGAAGATCCCACATGCAGCGGAGCGGCTGGGCCCGTGAGCCATGGCCGCTGAGCCTGCGCGTCCGGAGCCTGTGCTCCGCAATGGGAGAGGCCACACAGTGAGAGGCCCGCGTACCGCAAAAAAAAAAAAAAAAAAAAAAAAAAGAATGCAATTGAAAACCCAAACCTTTCTTGAGTCCCAAATTTGATTTTTGGTAACCTTGACCAAGCCACTTCCATATCTGGTGTTAATAACAACCTGAATTGTTATAAAGATTAAATGTATTTGAAAGCACTTTATGACCTATAAATTCTACAGAGAATTGTACATTCTTAAAAATGTAATGATAAAGCAGAAACTAACACACCATTGGAAAGCAATTATACTCCAATAAAGATGTTAAAAAAAAGAAAACACAATGTATTACGGTTACAAAATGTTTCTCTTATTTTGAAATCACAGGGAAAAAAATCATTCTTGCTTTCTTCCAGGGATTTAGCGTTGACCATGAAAGTAGGGTATATGGCCAGAATATTCATGGAAAATGTCTTCGAAAGAAAGAACACTGAGCTGGGAAGCTGGGAGGTTTGGGTTCCAGCCCCAGCTTTTCCATGGACACAGCATACAGCCTCAGGCAAGTCGTTTAGTCTTCCTGGCTCCCAGTGTCCTTTTCTGTAAAACACAGGGTGAATTAGATGATCCCCTCCCCACCTCATTCTATAATTCTAAATGTCATCCGTACATTTGCATGAATCCGTGAGGCACGAAAACCTGGTAAATTTCAGAAAATTATTTAATAAACAAAATGTCTCATAAGCAATCCGAGCGATCTTGGAACTGACTCCCAAAATATTGCATAATTGTGTTTAGGCAAAGACTTCAAACCCAAGACCAACATCTTGGAACTGGGCCTCTTTTTACCACCGCTCGCAATTCACAGAAGACAGGCTGTCCAGTTCCTGTGTTCACACTCATTCTGCCCTAAGCGCTCAGATCATTTTGAAGGTCTCCCATTAATTTGGCAGGGGCGGGGGAGCGGGGGGTGCTTAGTAAACAGAAAATCATATTGCTTCTTTCAAAAATGAAATGAAAGCCTGCGAACGTGTTTTACTTCTATAACAAGTTCAGCATCTCCAAATGCTTTGATGACAACTTTAGTTTCCCGCCCCGCCCCCACCCCCCACGCCCACCGTCATTTCTGATTTGATCAATATAACAACCTTGCCAAGTAGTCTGGGCCCAGGAATTTTTGTGCCCATTTTACAAATGACTATCCTGGGGACAAAGAAATAAAGTAACTTGCTTTCCTCTTGGCATTGATGGTCCTCATTCTTGGATCTCCTGACTCTCACGTGAAACCCAACCCCGTCTCGGAGTAACCTCCTCGCTAGGGTACACCTGCCTGCAGATCAGCCCCTGGAAATGCCTGCCTCAGTTCCCTTCACGAGCAAAAAGCTCTCCTCTTCCTTACTGCCCAAATCATTCTCTGGGACCCCGTATAGAACTGAAGTTGCTCTCTGAGTGCTTTAGCCCTTTGAAAGAACTTCCATGGAAAAATAAAATTCCCAAGATAGAAACAATGGATTTATTGAGGGCCGAATCAGACCCTGCCTCCATGCCCTGTGGTTTCGCCCTATAAATGTTTTTCCCGTAATTCACTGGCTGCTCTGGGAGAGCTGTCCAGAACTCTTTCATCAGAGTTATTTTTTCATCCTAAGATTTTGGCCATCTCTCAGTTTATTTTGAAAAAGGGGAAGGGATGAATCATGTCCTAGAAAGAAAGATCTTACAGGATCCTCAACATTTTATATCCATGGGGATAATTAGGAAGATTGGAGAATTATAGCCCTCTCCATTAACTGACTGAGGAGTAGACCAACTTCAAATCACAAATACAGGATTCTGAACACAAAGTATAATTTTATGGAACTCACTTCCCGGCCCCTGTGATAGAGACAAGACAGTGACATGTTTGAAGTGCCTGCCCTGCGCTTTGTTGGCAGATGGGATCCAGCAGAGTCAGAGGGCTCTGAAAGATCACACAGAGATTAGCTCCACAAGGAACATGTCTGTGTTTGCATAACATTGACGTTTCCACCTTCATAATGGCCTCATTTCATTTATCCCCCAAATTAAGTGGCAGAGACAGCTACTCCTGGTGGCACACATGGTTCCATTGCCTCTTCTGCTGGACTTGTGAGAAGGGCATTGGTGCTTTCCTTCTGGCCACTGAAGCAACATAAACACAGCTCCCCATCTTGGACTCACTTTTCACTTAAGATGGAAGATACTGGCAGCCATACACATCCCTTCACCTAATTCAGGCCCACAAATAGTAAGAACCTACTGTGGGCAAGGTGGTGTGTTAGGTGCCTCAGGGGACCAAAATCTGAGCTCAGTCGAGTGAGTGATGGCTGGGATGGGATTGTGGCGGGCTGGCGATGGGGGAGACGAGTCTTCAAATTCCTGTTTAGAATCAAAGGTTTTATAACAAAAGCATACCTAATGATCAAACACAACAAACTGGTCCTATCAGACTAGGGACCATATCTCCTTTGAAATATCCTTGCATCCCACTCTGGTACTTAAAAAAAAATTTTTTAAGCAAAGGGAAGAGAGGTATCTTGAGGGTTCAGAAAAAGGATGGTTCTTAGGGGGATAAGTAATGGTTTCATGATGAAAGTGGGGCTGGAAATGAGTTCTGAAGGTTGAGTAGATTTTAAATAAATGGGTAAAATAATAACGAATATATATATATATATATATATATATATATATATATATAATGTACAATATTTTTTGGCCATGCCACGTGTGATCTTGGTGCCCCAACCAGGGATCGAACCCATGGTGTTCCTGCAGTGGAAGCGCAGAGTCTTAACCACTGGAATTCCCAGTGCACAATTTTATATGGCACTATTTCATATCTCACCTTACTTTTTAAGACAAAGAGAGGAGGTCCCTCCATGTAGGGAGCTCACCAGGAGCAAAGGCAAGGGTCTGGGAAGCACCAGACATCTGTAGGAACCAGCAAATACTTTTGCATGCGCATCCCAGACCTTTAGTGAGCACCTACTATGTTCCAGGTGGGCAGCGTAGGTGATACAAGGATCCTGAGGCACAGTGGTGTGCCTCCGAGTGTCGTGCAGCCTGGAGAGGAGGTTGACGTGGTTGCCTCAGACCGTGTGTGCCAGGTGGAAGCAGGAGATAAAGGTGGGAGGCTACCTCGGGACCAAGTGAAGAGTGTCTTTAAAACTAGGCTAATGGGGTTGTACTTATTTCAGTGGCAAGAGAGGATTATTAAAGATTTGGGGCTGAGGAGATAGGACCTGGGTTGAATACATGATCCATTTAGCGCAAACGCATAGGATTCATTGAGAACACGAAGAAATGAGGAAGAAAAACTAGCTAAGAAATGAAGGCAAAGGTCCCAGGCAAGAGATAATAGGGCTCTGGATATGGTAGCGCTAAAGAGGGGTAAAGAGAATGAAAAAAAAGAGGGAGTCAGCTAAAGTAAACAGTGTAGGACATTGAATTATTTGAAAGGAACAGGACATGTCTGATATGGGCCATGCTGAGTTTGGAATGCTAGCGGGTTGCAGAGAGGAGGCGTTTAGCCCACAGCTGGACAGTTCGGTCTGCGGTATTTAGGTGCTGGCCAGAAAGATATGTTTTGGTACTATCCACAAGGGGGTGACTGAGAAGGCCATGGGATTGAACAAGATAGCTGAGGTAGCATGTATAGAAGGGAGAGAAAGAAAATACTCTTGGGGAATATGTACGTTGATGGGACAGATGTAGAAAGAGAGGCACGTGAAGAAGACAGGAGAAAAGAGAAAAGAGATAATGCAGTGCCAGGGAACGCAAAGCAGGAGAAAGTTTAAAAGGGGAGGTATCAGGAGTCAGATGCTAAGGAGAAGCCGGGAGGTATGGACTGAGTTGGGATGAACCACAGGATCTAGTGCTTGGGGAGGGCAGAGTGGGTCACTGGCTCCCTTGGAAAAAGAAATTTCAGTGAGGATGAGAACAGAAAAGTCAGCACTCATCAGCAGAAGGTGAGCGAGTGGACAGAAGGAAGGAGACTTTAGAAGACGGATGGAGGGATGGAGAATAAAGACGCACATGAGGAGGGAAGGAGTGATGGGCAAGGGGGCAAACGAATCAGGTTTGCAGATGGAGGGGTGAGGTTGCAAAGAGAAGGGTGCACACAGCCAAAAGCAAGTCGGAAAGAAGAAAGCATGAAGGGGACAGTGAAAACACAAAGCCTCTCCCCCTAGACAGTCTCGCCCATTCCGCACCTCGCCCTGGGATGACTCACACATTTCCATCTCCTGCCCTAACCTCTTCCTGAGCTCCTGATCTATATAGAATATGGTCTACTAGACACCTCCACCTGGGTTCAGGAAGGCACCTCAAACTCGACTGGCCCGAGTCAAATGCGTGGTTTTTCCTCCAAGCCACATCACTCTTCCCTTCTCAACACACGGCATCTTTGCCCACCGAATTGCCAAAGTCGCAAACTTAGAACTTATCTCAGCACCTCGATTGCTCTCAAAACCCTCACCACCACTAAAAGGTTTTAATGTGTCTCCCCAAATCCGCCTTTGCCCCCATCTAACCTCTATACTACGGCGAGGGTGACTTTTCCAAAACGCAAGTCTGATCACATCCACCCCTGCCTGGAGCCTCTGGTGGCGTCCTGTCGGGCAGGGCCAGAACCTGACACGCCTCCCCGGGGCCGCAGCCTGTCCCTGCTCACCTCTCGGCTTCGCCTGGCGCTCTCCCCACCCTGCGCACCCAGCCACACCCCCTTTCTTTGCTTCCACCTCTGTGCCCCACACATGCTGTTCCACCTGCCTGGCATCCCTTCCCGCCATTCTCTCCACCTGCTTAACTCCTATTTCAAGCAAGACGGGAGACAGTATGCCGAGTGGTTAGGACTCCAGACTTTGCAATCAAACTGAGTTCCAATCCCCATTGTTCTACTCACAGCTGGATGATCCTAAACAAATTATTGTCTCCAAGCCAGAGTTTTCTCACCTATATGTTAACATGAGTCCATAACACACACACACACACACACACACACACAAATCCATATAAAGCACTAAAATCTGGACCTTTTACATAGGAACAACTTGGTAAACATCAGTCAATTGTATTAATGTTCTTTTCAAGTGTGGGTCAGTCCTCCCTTCCTGGAGATGCCTCCCGTGACCAGGTCACTGCCCCCCGCCATCTGCAGTCTCAGCCCCCTTGCCCCCTCCCTTCCTCGTACCCATCACAGATTTAATGTTGCATTTACCATGAGATTTTTAGATCAGGTCTGTGTTCTCCACCAGGCTGAAGGCTCTTTGAGACTCTGCCTCCTTTGTTCATGCAAATAGCGCAGCCCCTAGCACGCCACCGCCAAAGTAGACACTCAACCAATACCTGTCCAGTGAATGAATGAATGAACGAGGAAACAGACATGGCCCAGCTGTGGTTAGCGTGTGTAAGGGTTGGCACATTCAGCTCATCGGCTATGCAACAACCCAGTATTTTGTCACTTAGCCATTTCATCCTCGCTTTAGGGAGGGCCAGATAAGCAGTGTGTCATCTCATCTGTGAGTACCAGTACATTGTTATTAGCCATATTTATTTTTCAGAGACCAGGTGAGTCTGGGGTAAAATCCATATTTGTGCAAGCCTCATTGATCAAGGACATTTGGTAATCCGTAGCTGAGGCAGATGATGACAAAAGGATGATCATCTCATAATTAAAAAGGCTTATGAATATTAGCACATTAAGTCCCAGAACACATTGGTCAAGTGGAAAGGACAGAACAGAAGCTCCTGAAGGCCGTGTTGTGTGCCAAGTGAGAAACACTGAGGGAGAGCCATCTCCCTGGCTCCCTTTAGCCCATCTTAATTTTCTGTGTTGTAGATACAAACACAGATGCAGAACTGGACCCCTCGCCGGGATGCGACTTCTGCAGCTTTCTGACTGTGAACTGTGACTTATGGGCTCATGAGCTAGGTCCCATCCTCCCTTCCTTTCACATCACCTTCCCTCTGGGTCTCTTCTGAGGAAAACATTTTATTCTAGGGAATATTTTCTGAAGAATTCTCTTGGTGTCTGCTGTTGGGCACATACTAAATCCATGGGAAATTCTATACAATCCTGGACAAACCTTTTTGAAGAAACCCATTATTTCCCAGAAATTCTAGTATAAAAGCACATTAGGGTTTCAAAATGCAAAGTGACTGGGAAAAAAGGCTTATGTAACATTAGAAGCAGAAACCTGATTGTAAAGTCACGTCTACGCTAAGGTTGTAACTATATGAAAATTAGATAATATATTGACAGTAACTGGGAGGAAACATTAAAACAGCTAGTTTTTAGAATGGCAAGATTAGAGATATGTTTTCTTTCCCTTTTTTTCTTGCTTGATTTCTGTTGTTCTTATAGTATTGTTTGTACAATACACAGTTGTCAGCTAAAAATTTATATTATGCTTAAAATATGGTGGAAAATCATAATCACTTGTAGTACAGACATTAGAAATTATACCCCACCTTAAAGTTGAATATGGAAAATATGGAGCTATTCTACCTTATCTTTTAAAACTCTTACTTACTCTACAAAACAAAACGGGAACATCTTCTAGCATAGTTCTTAAAATTAGCAGAAACGAATTTCATTTATCTCCTTCAGCATCACGGCAACAGCCTCAAAAATTTTATTTTCTTCAATGAGAAATGATAGAACAGAATAAATTTTTATTAAATTTTCTGTCTGATTATCTAGTAGACAAGAAAACCTGTCTAGAGAAACTACCCTATGTTTGAGGAATCCTTAGTAGGGCAGAAAATGCTTCAGCATATATTTGCCTCGTGACTACAAATGCTTAAAGACAGAATGCTTGCTGGGTGCTGACAGCCAGAGTTGAATCACTGAATTACGGGTCTGCAAATTCAACTCAGAAAATAACCACAAAGTCTCCTGTTTCTCAACCCTTCTGTTTATTCCGTGCTTCATTCACAGGGACCTATTTCCTGTAAACAACACAATGTAGGGCTAGGATAAGTCCCACACTGAGGGGGCATTTCCTTCTGCCCAGAAATTTCCACTTGCTTCTTAAATGAACTGATTCCTATCCCTAAGAACTGGCTGCCTTTGCCCCCTGGAATGCCATTAAGAGGTTAAGAGGGTCTGTGGCTAGTTTAGACTTTATCTGTCTTAGAACTCAGGTCTCTCCTGTGTCCCTTGCATGCAAGTCAGTCCAACAAAAATGTATCCAGCTGAGTGACTTCCCAGAGCTGTTGAGTCAACAGGCTCTACCAGGAGGCTATGGAAACACCTTATTGGCCCTTGAATGCTGCCTCTCACCCACTGGTTAGTTAGCTCGGTGCATGCTGGACTTCTAAATAGTTCAATCCAGAATCATCTGGACGGCGTGTTCCTAACTTTCCTCTTCACATGACTGGTTATATATGGTAAAAGTTATCAGTTGAGAAAACAAATAAGTCCAGTGCTACAATAACAAGTGATCTGCTGACCAACAAACGAACGACTCAATACTGGTAAGTTGATTGCCACACTAAAGTTCATGAACTTGATTCTGGAGGCAAGGGGGACCACAGAATGATTTTTAAGAACAGGGATAATGTAACCTGGGTTGAAGACAGGAACTAAACCTAGATGCTAGAGGAAAATAAACCGGAGAGCGTAGAGATTGGCTGGAATCAGGAAATGAAGAGGAAGCAAGTGGAATAGCTGAATTGGCTCAAACCAAGGCAATGACGACAGGCATAGAAATCAAATAGAAAACAGAGTAAAAATGGATCAAATGATGCAACAGATCTGATGCAGATTAATGAAGAAAAACACCTGTCAAGACAGAGTTAAGGGGCTTCCCTGGTGGCACAGTGGTTGAGAGTCCGCCTGCCGATGGACACAGGTTCGTGACCCGGTCCGGGAAGATCCCACGTGCCGCGGAGCGGCTGGGCCCGTGAGCCATGGCCGCTGAGCCTGCGCATCCAGAGCCGGTAGAGGCCACAGCAGTGAGAGGCCCACGTACCGCAAAAAAAAAAAAAAAAAAAAAAAAAAAAAAAAAAAAAAAAAAAAAAAAAAAAAGACAGAGTTAAGAAGACACTAAGTTTTTAGCCTAGGTTATTGAGTTGTTGATGATGTCATTAATATAGCTGAGGAACCAAGAGGAAAGGTTTGGGGGATGAGACAGTGAACTTCTGGTTTTAGGCCTGACAGTTTTAAAGTGTCTGGGGGATATCCACGAGGAACACTCTAGCAGGCCGTAAAGAGACGCCAGGGCTACACGCTTCCTTTAGAATAGAAAGGTCAAGAGGAAAAACACAAAGATCGCCAAGTAAATTCACTGTAATCTGAGTTTTTCTGAACATCACAATACATGGGTAGAGAAATATTAATAGGGGCAGTTGCTTTCTTAATCCATAAACACTTTTTTATTTTTTTCAAGATTTGTTATATTTCTGTTGTAAGAACAGCGAGTAAAAATAGGAAGAACATGGTGAAAATCTCTAGTTTTTGTCATTGTTGTTTTAATTAAAGCCTTCAGTCCTAGACAGGAAAAAAAAAAAAAAAGATATGCCAGGGCTAGAAAAGCACTTAACACTATAGACTTTGAAATTAAACCTTTCTTCTGCCACTTAGGTTGAGTGGCCTTGGATAAGATATTTAAACTTTTGAGCCTCTAGTTTCTTATCTGAAAAATGAAGATAATAATTACATTATAGAATTGTTGTGAATATTAAAGATCATGCATGGAAAGCACTCACAGTGTCTGAAACATAGTAGGAACTCAAAAAAAAGTACCTATCCTTGGACGCCTGCAGTAATCTCTTCCTGTTCTCCCTGTTTCATCCTTTACCTTCCTCAGTTCACCTCTGCATGGCAATCACAGAGATCTTGTTATAATAAAAATGAGCATCCCATCACCCCTCTGCTTAAAAGCCTCTAAGTACTCAGCATTCCTATCCTCCAACATGACACTCTTGTCCTAGCCTCAGGGCCTTTGCATTTGCTGTTCCCTCTGCCTGGAGTGCTCTTCCCCAGATTTCTCAAGCTTGGCTCTTTTATATCCTTCTGCTATTAGTTTACTGGACACCATCTCATGGAAGCCTTTTGATAATACTTTCTTCATCTTCCCCAAGCACTCTACATATCCTTATTCTGTTTTTATTTTGTCTGTAGAAAATTAGTATTTGAAATGAAAAATTCGTGTATATGTTCACATTTTCTGTCTGTTCTCCCTCTTCAATAGGAATGTGAGTTTCTTGACAGCATGTCTATCTTATTCCCCACTATAACCAGTTCCTGGCACACAGTAGGATCTCCATAAATAATTGTTGAATGAATGAATGAATACATATGGAAGTATATGGATCCTTAAATATAAAACATACATTTCTTCCCCAGTAAGATTGAACAGTCTAACTCAGAAACATAATCCTCTGATGTTGAGTTACTCTAACCTGGGTGCTTCACCGAGGTAAGCCAATTAACCTCTCTGGCCCCCACTGTCCTTCTCATTATGAAAGGGCCAACAGTTGTCACTCTCCTGCCAAAGGCAGATGTAGTGAAGAATAAGCAAGATGAAATCTGGCCAGCGCCTGGAGTTTTACAAGAGATAGACACTCTACTTAACTGTTCAACCCACAGTAAACATGACAGGCACAGGCCAAAACGACAGAATCAAAATCCCCAAAGTCACATCAAGTCACTGGACGACAAATCCCCAAATGGCCCTCAAACAATAGTCTGTCAGAATTTCTACCAAGCTACAGGATCACAATTCAGTGTGGCAGTTCCTGAAATATTATGAAAAACAAGGCCACTCCCCTAATGGATTAGTGATCACAAAGAAAATGCAAAATGCCTTCTGCCACAACATGGTCCACACCCCAGTTCCCAAGCTCCTGGCTTCCCTCTCTCCATGGACAGCACCCATCAATGCCCCTCAGGTGCCCCAGAGCCCACTGCAGGTATTCAGCCAGCACCCTCTAGGAGCTTACTCTCAGAAAACCTTTTTGAGATCCACCCAACCAAACTGAAGGAAATAGTTCAGTCTTGAGCGTTATTTCAAGTTCAGCAAATGAAAGTTGGCTTTATAAGTCTAGGATAATGACTCAGCTCAGGACCACTCTGACGTAAGCAGCATCCCTCTGCAGTTACAAACCCATTGCTCTCTGTGAAGTCTCCGTTAGAACAAGGGAATCCAGAAAGCTCATCATACCTGGTGTTGGGATTAAGAAAATGGATTTTGCTTTTTGTTTTACTTGGGTGCTCCCAGGGTTTTCTTGATTTTGTCTTCACTTGCCAGTTGTGTAACTTCAGGCAAGTTATTCTAAATCCTCAGGGGCTTCAGTTTTCAATTTATACAATGAGGATAAGAATGCCTATCTTAGTGGGCTGTGGAAGAGGAGACAAAGGGCATAGAGTAAAATGCTAAGCATACTCAATGAACGCTAGCTATTATTGTTAATCAGTAGGTAATCATTAATTGTCAATAAAAATATCTGAATTCATGTTATTTATTTTTTATTCATCCAGCAAATACTTACTGAGCATCTACTTGATGCCCAGCATTGTGGTAAGTGCTGGCTATGCATCAACAAACATGGGAGACTGAGCCCTGCCCTCGTGCAGGCAACAGATTTGTAAATAGACAGTTACAGGGTGGTGAAATAAGTGCTACATGGGGATGGTTCAGAGGGCAGTGAGAACACCTGAAGGACATCAAACATGGGGCGGGGAGTCATGGAAGGCTTCTTGGATGAAATGTTGGCTTAAGCTATATCCCGAGAATGTCATCCAAAGGTTGGAGGAGGGGGCTTCCCTGGTGGCGCAGTGGTTGAGAGTCCGCCTGCCAATGTAGGGGACGCGGGTTCGTGCCCTGGTCCGGGAAGATCCCACATGCCGCGGAGCGGCTGGGCCTGTGAACCATGGCCTGCGCATCCGGAGCCTGTGCTCCGCAACGAGAGAGGCCACAACAGTGAGAGGCCCGTGTACCGCAAAAAAAAACCTAAAACAAAACAAAAGTTGGAGGAGATAGAGTAAAGAAAATCCTCTGCAGAACAAACACTCTTCACAGATGCTCAAAGAATGGAGAGCAAGGCATTTTCAAGCTGCTGAAAACAGGTTTGAGCAAAGCACATTAGGCTGATAAAGGTCCTAGTAAGTCCTTGTCAAAGAGTTGCTGTCTTAATCTGAGTGCCTTGGGGAACACGGTAAGATTTTAAGCCGAAGAGTGGCACGGTTGCGTTTGTATTTTAGAATGATCACTCTGGCTGCTGTGTGAAGAATAGATTTAGGCAAAGAAACCATTATGAGTCTGTGAATCAAGAAAATATCCCACAAGGCTGTGGAGAAGTGGTCATATTCCAGGGACATTTAGAAGAACAATGACGGGACTTGACAATTGATAGAGTGAGGGAGGGGGAGGGGAGGAAGCTATGCGAGATTACATGGTGGCACCACTCACTGAGATAGGAAACACAGAGGAGGAACAACTTTTGGATGTTCAGTACAGAATAAGCTGAGTTTGAAATGCCTGCAGGACTCTTGGGTGGGTGGGTGGGGGGCATAGGTGTGGATATTCAGCAGCACAACTACCTTCCTTTAGTACTTACTCACTGCCACTATGATCCAGCCTCATAGGATTTCTCTTTCTCAAATACACCAAGCTCATTTCCACTTGTAGGCCTTTGCATCTGCTGTTCTCTGCAGCGGGGATCCTGTTCTCTCAGATGGCCAAATGCCTGGCTCCTTGTAACTCAGATGTCAAATCAGACATTACCTCCATCGAGGGGTCTTCTGTGACCGCCCAGCCTAGACTCTTCCCAAAGTCACTCTCAGTCACTCCATCCTAAATAACATCATCACTGCCCCGGTAAGTGATAACTCTTGGAAATTATCTTGTTCTTTTATTAATTTACTTTTTTCCTTTGTCACCCACACTCTAGAACTGTTGTCCAATACCATAGCCACACGTGGCCTTGTAAATTTAAATAAACTAAAATTAAATACAATTTGAAAATTCAGTCCCTCATGTGCACCAACTACATTTCAAAGGCTAAAGAGTCACATGTGGCCAGTGGCTACCATATTGGGCGAGACAGATATAGAACATTTCCAGTATTGCAGAAAATTCTATTGGACAGCTCAGCTCTGGGAAGAAAGTTGCATGTGGCCAATGCTTCCATATCCCCAGAGCCTAGAAGAATGTTTTCTAAACTGTAGGCCATGTTTCATTTGAGGATTGGGAAATTTAGTAGATAGTAACCAGTATAAGTTTGTGAAATAGAATAGAAAATAACAAAGCATATCACATTAAACATAAGAAGAGTTAAGAATCTCTGAAGGAAAATTTGTTTGTATGTATGTGTGTCCTAGTGGCATTATAAATTGTATTTCTTATTGTATGTCACAGTCCAAAAAACCTTGTACAAAGTACTTGTAATATAGTATGGGCTCAGATTATTTTTTGAAATTTTTCTTGAATCAATCAATAAAACGTTTTATAGTTTATCTGAATACATTGACTCCCAACTCACACCCCAGTGAAGTGGGAATTATTATGCTTATTTTAAAGTCGAGAAAATGGAGGTTATGAGAGTTAAGTGACTTGTCCAGATGACAAAACTTAAAAGGGCTGGAATTAAGTGTCAAATCTGAATCTGGCTGACTCTACATACTATGGTTTTAACCATGGATGTGGCTGGCTTACATAATGGGAGAAGAGACGAGGAGCTTGGAGAGGACTGGAAGGGAACCTGGCGTTGGGAGATAAGCCAAGGAGGAAGAGTCTGGAAGACAGAGAAGAGCCTCAAGCAGGAAGAGGAAGCCTGTCGGAAAGGAGGGAGTGGTGGACGCTACGAAGGGGTCCAAACTTCAAGGAAAATGGAGCCTGAAAATTTCAGTAAAGTTATCATGGAAGAGGTCGTTAAAGACTTTAGCAAGAGTGATTTCAGTGAAGCGATGGGTTCAGAACCTACCACTGAAGGCTGAAGGGGAAATGAGAGGCAAACTACGCTTCTGCTGGCTGGGAGGAAACGAGGTGCAGTCGAGGCAGAGTTACTGCTGATTTATTTTCAAAATAGGACCTTGTGAGCACGATAATATATTGATGTGAAGGGAGAGGTTGATATAAAGAGAGAGTTCCTGAGTGCACAGGAGGGGGTGAAATCCAGGGAAGAGATGGAGAGATAGCTCTGGGTAAAGGGAGGACTGCCCCTCTGATTTAACAAGGAGGAAAGGGAGGGTCGAGAAATAGGTCAGAGACAGACTAGAAGCAGGAGGTTGCCGGAGCTTCTCCCCACTGGTCTCTTTTCTCTGGGAAACAGGAGAAGTGCTATGAATGAAGAGCAGGAAAAAAAAGCGTGGAAAGGGTATTTCCTTAAATTTATTTTTATTGACGTATAGTTGATTTACAATGTGTTAATTTCAGTGATTCAGTTATACATATACATGTATCTATTCTTTTGGAAAGGGTATTTTAAAAAAATAAACAAGATTTTATCGACATTTACATGTGCATAAACCCTCAAAAACCTGTTCCTATTTCTCCTAAATCAGAAAGACAAAACTTCCCTCCATCACAGTGCCATGAAGGAGACGTACTATAAAATGTTGAGAGAAGGGTACTCTGATCAGGTGAAATGGATGACAGGGCTGACCCAGAAA
>NW_006790570.1:138356-155078 GCF_000442215.2 Lipotes vexillifer
GCAGGAATGGGGGGCAGCACAAAGGGGCCCCGGGGAAGCTGCAGCCTGTGAACGTTCAGTGACACCAGTCAGCAAACTTCCTGGAAATGCCTGGACAATCTCTGACTCTAATTGAGCTGTTTAACACATCAGACTTGAGCAGTAAGAACCTGACCTCATTCCTCCCGAGAAAACTAAAAGCTGAAAGAAACAAACCTCCAGCAGAGAGCAAAAGAAAAACATAATCAAGGTAGCCATTGTTGTGGGATTTAGACCCTCAAGTATATGAAAATCTAAACTAAACTTGTACCCTTTTTGCACCCTCCTTTTTGCCTTATGCATTCATTGAAAGTTTCCAATCCTGCACTTACAGGTACCTAAGATGATGTTAGTATTACAAGGTTTGTTTAAAGTTAGAGAAACATAAGCCCTCCGTATAATAAAAACTGTTCACTCTACCTCCTGAGTCGGGAAAAAGCCATTTTCTTTCCTACCGCGTGTTTCTTTCCTGTCTGCCTCCTTCACTACTCTCACTGCACACTTCACTTCTGGTCACCAATTGTGTGGGAGGTTTTACCCACACCAAGCGCTTCTCCATGACACCAGCTGGGTATCCTACAACTTAATTATGACTCTGTCTACCTGGAGAGGCATCTGATCCCACATGCTACTAGCTCAGTCCCAGCAGACTGTCCCCCACTTTAGAGGGCTAGAGCGAGTCCGGATTGTCACCTGTACTTCTGACCTATAGACCAAATGCTCTCACAACCCCTCCTCAGGTTTGATTAATTTGCTAGAGCAGCTCACAGAACTCAGGAAAACAGTTTACTACATCTAACGGTTTATTAAAAAAGGAAATGATAAAGGATACAGATGAACATCCAGATGGAAGAGATGCACAGGGCAAGGTATGTGGGAAGGGGTGTGGAACTTCCGTGCCCTCTCCGGAGGTACCATTCTCCCCACGCCTCCACCTTTTCACCAGCCTGGAAACTCTCCAAATCCCCTACTATTGGGATTTTATGGAGGCTTCCTCATGTAGGCATAAGCAATTCTTAACTCCATTTCCAGCCCCTCTCCTCTCTTTGGGTGGTGGGGTTGAAAAATCCCAAGCTTCTAACCATGGCTTGGTCTTTCTGGTGACCAGCCCCCATCCTATCACTTAGGAATTTACAAGGATTTTAGGAGTCCTGTATCAGGAACTGGGACAGAGACGAATATATCCATTTTCTATTATCTCACACCCTCAAAAACTTGTTTGGAGTTGTCCTAAATCAAATTTTAGAAACTTCCTCCATCATTGTGTAGTGAGAACAGCATTCAACAATCAGATTGGCAGAGATCAAAATATTTGAAAATACTATGTTGGCCAGTATTTATAGAAACAGACACATTCCTGCATTGGTGGTGGGAATATAAATTAGCATAACCACTTGGAAAGCAATTTGACAAAAATCACTAAAATTGAAAGTTCACACATTGCTCAAACCAGCTGTTGACTCATGGATATTTATCTCACAATTGTATTCCCACAGGTGAAAATGCACCTTTGTTTGTAATATCAGAAGATTGGAAACAACCTAAATGCCTTTCCATGGAAGACTGAGACAATTTTTTATGTATTGAGATGGATAGATCTCCAAAATATAGTTAAGGGGGAAATAGTATAGTTCAGAACAGTGTATAGAGTATGCTACCATCTGTATGAAAAGAAAAAAATGTATATATATACATATACTTATCATCTGTATGAATATATATATACACACATGCATACATATGTATATGTTTGTGAATATGTAACAGAACTCTAAAAAGATATATATATATATATATATATATATATATATATAAAGTAACAGTAATTGGGAGAGGAATTAGATGGCCAGAAGATAAAGGAAGATTTGCTCTTCAACATCTCTATGTGGATGTTTTGAAATTTTTTATTGAAATATAGTTGATGTACAATATTATATAAGTTACAGGTGTAAAATACAGTGATTCATAATTTTTAAAGGTTATACTCCATTTATAGTTACTATAAAATATTGGCTGTATTCCCTGTGTTGTACAGTACATCCTTGAGCCTACCTTACACCCAATAGCTTGCACCTCCCACTCTCCCACTCCTATATTGCCCCCACCCACTGGTAACCACTAGCTTGTTCTCTACATCTGTGCATCTCCTTTTTCTGTTATATTCACTAGTTTGTTTTACTTTTTAGATTCCACATACAGGTGATATCATACAGTAGTCGTCTTTCTCTGTGTGAGTTATTTCACTTAGTAGAATGCCTTCCAAGTCTATCCATGTTGCTGCAAATAGCAAATTTTCATTCTTTTTTATGGTTGAGTAGTATTCCATTGTGTGTGTGTGTGGCACACCTTCTTTACCTGTTCATCTGTAGATAGACACCTAAGTTGCTTCCGCACCTTGGCAATTGTAAATAAGAGTGCTGTGAACATTGGGGTGCAGGTATCTTTTCGAATTAGTGGGGTTTTTTTTGTTTTCCGTTACACACTCAGGATTGGACTTGCTGGGTCATATGGTAGTTCTATTTTTAGTTTTTTCAGAAATGATCATATTGTTTTCCACCACGGCTGCGCTAATTTACATTCCCACCAACAGTGTACAAGGGTCCCTTTTCTCCACATCCTCGCCAACATTTGTTATTTGTGTGCTTTTTGATGATAGCCATTCTGATAGGCATGAGGCGGTATCTCATTGTGGTTTTGATTTGCATTTGCCTGATGATTAGCGAGATAGAGCATCTTTTCATGTGCCTGTTGGCCATCTGCAAGTCCTCTTTGGGAAAATGTCTATTTAGGTCTTCTGCCCATTTTTAAGTCAGGTTGCTTGTTTTTCTGATGTTGAGTTGCATGAGCTGTTTATATTTGGGGGGTATTAACCCCTTATTGGTCATATCATTTGCAAATATTTTCTCCCATTCAGTAGGTTATCTTTTCATTTTGTCAATGGTTTCCTTTGCTGTGCAAAAGCGTTTAAGTTTAATCTGGTCCCATTTATTTATTTTTGCTTGTATTTCCTTTGCTTTAGGAGACTGATCCAAAAAAAAATTGCTAGATATTTTGAATTTTTAACAGGCGCTAACCAATTAAAATGATCAATGTCCAGCGAACTAAACAAGAATACCACCAACTCTTATAAACACAAAGCTAACTTAACACTGTATAAAACTATAGGAAGTCTGATCAGTGATCAGTTGGAATCACTTCCAAAAGATTAGAGCCCAAAATATGGAACCCTGAAGTTCATCTCTAATTATGAATTGTGGCTGAACATTACAACTTAACGTTCTTGTGAGTGCAGAAAACACACATGTGCAGTGACCAATAGCCCCACTGCTCCTGGTGAACACAATAGAACATTTCAAGTAGCTGATCTACGAGTCAAGGATGCTTCCTTGCCAGCCACCATTATGTGACTCTGGCTTACTTCCAATCTCAATTGAAAATTAATTTTTTAATGATTCGAATAAATATAATCACAAAAAGTAAAACAATCAAAGGAAAAAAAAAAATCTCCACATTGTCCTGAGCCAAACTAGGGGAGTATTTCCTCTGGCCCACTCAAGGAGAAGCCAAAATAGCCTCTGAATTATTTTTGAGTCTGATTAAAACCTCGCTCCCAAGACTGTACTTAGGCTCCTTTGTGAACTGCTTGTCATCACAGAAATCTGGCACATTATGTCCAAGACAAGGATTAATATGATTCCCAAGTAAACCTCAAAGTGACGTTCAACCACAGTTACTCAAGTTGAATAATTTGCAGCACTGGTTTCACTGTTGTAAAACACAGTTGACTGTTTATAAGACAGGGAAGTGATTTTTCTTGCATTTTCTCCTCCAGATTTTCTGAGCAGTTACATTAGGAGGTGGCTGTTTCCCCCTGCTGCCGGGCTCTGTATCTCCACCCCTCGAGGAGCAATTCCCTGTGCTACAAACACCTAGAGGCTGGCTTACTACAAAAGAGGAATTTCTGTTTGGTAAGAGAGTCGTAAGAACAGACTTTAGACCACACACTAAACGCTAGCGTTAATCACTGCCACAAAGGCAGTAGTAGAATACAGGTAGTTTGATAAACTTATTTTGGTAAAATTCAGTACCTTGGACTCTAGGTCATAGGTGAACAATGAGGCTATGGGCCCAGCACACATGTGGCAGGCAATTTCCCTTTCCCTTATAATTCTAAAAATTTATCTTACTGAGCTGTAGTGACACCTCTATTTTCTCATCTAAAAAATTAAGCCTGGACTTACCTATATTAGGGTTGTAGTGAAATTCAGTTTACTGTGCCTAACGCCATGTAAATTCTGATAGAAGTAGATCATGAAAATAAATCTTTTAAAAATTGTAGGCAAAAATAGAAAGTAGAAAATATGTCGTTTTGTGTATCACAAAATTTTATAGCTAAAAATAACAACTATACTCACAAATACATAGGTAGTGATTTTTTCCCCTCATTTGCTTGCACATTTCCATTCTTTTCTACCATAAAACAAGAAAAAAATTTATCCCTGGATACCTCCCAAAGTGGATGCATTTTTTTTCTCGCCTGGTGTACAGCCAATGAAGATTAAACTGGTGGCCTTGGGCAAGCACTTCAGGATGCCAGTTTCCTCTTCTGTAAAATAGAAAACTGGACAAGTAAGTCCTTCTGAAACCACAGTGTGTTCTGGAATCATCTGGGGACCGGGTATCTTGGCCATTGTAGTAGGGTCTATGCAATTACATTTTTTTTTCTCCAACTCCCCTAGAGATTCTGATGCACACCAAGTTAGAGAATCGTTAAATTCAATGATCTCTGGGTCATTTCTGGCTCTAACAATTATTAATCTTTTTTAAACACACTTGCGCTGTGTATATAGACAATTTCATAAAAATGCAAAACTGCAACCATACACACGCTCTGGGGACATTTCTCTTCTCTCTTCCTTTTTCTTGAGGCTTCTTCTGCTGCTCATCCTGTTCTACCCATAACACTCACCCTCCTCCCACAGGACCCCATGTGAACCCTCTATCAATGATCTTAATACATCAACCAGAGGCCTGCCTGGTCCCTTATTCTAGATTTAGGATGCTGACTCCCAAGCCTTAAGTGTATTTTTTTAAATCTAACTGAAAATATCAATGTTGTGCCGGTTCTCTGTCTCCTCTCATTCTGTGTCCCTTGCCGTCATCCAAGTAACCTCATGGAAAAGCAGTTGCTCCTTCACAATCACAGTTGTCTTTGCTTCTGCGTCTCCTGAGCCCCACTCAGTGCTTAGCTGGCACATGGTATTGTTTGTTGACTGACTAACTGGCTTTGGAAAAAGAGAAATTTCAATCTTTGCGCCTGATTGTTTTGTGACTCGGTGAGTCATTGTCTTTACTGAATAGATAGGAGTAAGAATGTTAGAGATGAATGAATGAAGGCTGCAAAGGAGATGGAGAGCCAGAACCCAGAGTCTCCCATGATTCCATCTCTCTCAATTCACAGGCAAAATAGACTCTGAAACTGGACATTGTGTATATAAAAAGCAGCAGCAGAAATAACAACTCCCTTCAAACTAGGTAAATAGATCAGATCCAAATCAAAGTACATACTAGGTGGCATCTCATAAAAATTTTTTACCTTCAATTTAATTTGACTGTATTTTGTTAAATTTTTACATTTGGCAAGAAATTAGTAAATATTTTACTGATAGGTGGATTATCTTCATGAAACTGAAATCTGATTATTTCCTTTGGCAAATCTCTATGAATGGGAAGTTGAGATATGACTGTGCACCCTACGTCCCCCACAATGTATTAGTGGTCCCTCTCCATGTTTTACCCTGTGTCCACCCAAATCACCCTGCTTTATAACCAGGCATAAGAGCAGACATAACATTGCATTGCTCATCTCTGAGATGCCAGGAAGGATTCTGCCAAAGCCATCAAGAAAATGGACCGTGCTGTCTACCTTGGCAACACAAACCCATGTATAACAGCTCTCCTAGTTAGGTCACTCTTCCGGTGGTGTTAATGTATATTACACATTTAATTAAGAATTCAGCAAAGGAGCCAAAGATCAAAAGAGCATGGCTGATGACACGCCCTCAAATCCCTAAAAAAATCAATACAGAGCCCACACATTGACCTCTTCTGGAGGACATTTCCGGTGCTGTCACACTTGCCAGATAGCTCTGCCCAGAAAAGACTTTGGTCTTCAGGGCCATCGGGCAAACCTCCTGACACGACTGCAGTAAACATCAATCATAGTGACACTATTAAGTCAGATCTTTGAACAGCTTGGGACATTATTCAGAGTGCCTCAGAGTCACACTTCCATCCTATGACCTTCCCATATCTGTGAGCCACGGTGACTATGTCCAGGATTGGGGTGAGAAGAGTCAGTGGAAGCGCCACAGGAAGGGGACTCTTCCACAGCCCCTTCTGGGGTCCTTTGGTGGCTTCTGTCAAGCTCTCCTCTTGTTCTTGAGAGTCTTCATATAAAATAAGAGTTACCTCCTTTTCTCCAGATGCACAATGAACCACACTGTTCTCAGGACCTAGTGTAAATGGGTGTGTATTCAATCCTCACTCCCTTAAGAGGACCAGAGCTTAGTGAGGGGTGCAGATCTTGGAACGTAAATATGTCTGAAATGTTTAATATGGCTAATCCATATTGTTTTGACAAACTTTCCATATAGTTTCTCAGTTAATGTAGAGGTGTGAACTTGATCCAAGACAAAGCAAGGAGGTCAAGCAGTTACTGCATGTGAGGTCTAAACATAAACAGATAGCTAGATTCTATTGTCAGTGGCCTCCACATCTGGAGAAATAAATCTAATTTAAACTGATGCCCACCAATTTTTAAAATTCCGTAAGAGACATCAATATCTGGAACTACAAAAATATATACTAATTATTATTTTTATGAAAATAAATATGAGCTATAATATACTATTAACATTCATTTACATACATGGTCACCAATCCTTCCATCAAATTACCCTTCGCCCTGTTGTTCAAACCCAAAACTATTATCAATATTCTCCTTGGTTCCTTGCTTTCCCTCAATCCCACACCCAATCCACCATTAGCTCTAACACAAAATATATCCTATATTTTCCTACCTCTCCCCAGTTCCCTGGCCCCTGTTCTAGTCTGAGCCAAAATCATCTTTCTCCTGGACCACTACAACAGCTGCCAAAATTTGTTTCTGTTTCCCTTCCTGCCCTCCCCAAAGCCATGCTCCATTAGCAACCAGAAAGATCGCTACATAACTCAAACTTCCTATGGCTTTCCTTTACACTTAGGGTAAAACCCAGACTCAGCCTGGCCTTTCACAATCAAGCCCATGTCTACACCTTCAACTCCATCCCCTATCACCCTCCCCTCCCTCAGTAACCTCCAGCCACTTTGGCTTTCACTCTGACTTTTCTACCCACCGAACTCCCCCTACTCTCTTTTGCCAGCAAATCCTGCCCATCAGCACTCCCCAAAAAAGCATTTCTGAACCACTCTTTCTGAAGTAGGCTCCCAATCCCAGACTCTTGATTACATCACCCTGATTATTTCCTCCAAAGCAGTAATCATTCCTTTGACTGTCTTTAGCTAAAGAGAGCTGTCTCACCCAGGGTTATACCCCCTTCCTGTGGTCAGTCTGTATCCACTGATTGGTCTATGCAACAGTGGAAAGAAGAGCCCATTCTCCACAATGAAGGCATCTCTGAAAAGCCAGCCCAGTCTCAGATCTCCCTGCAGAGTTGGTGGAGAACTTCCCTGAGTTGCAGCCCAATTTCCCCCTGCCCAGTCCTACTTCCACCCCTCCCATCCACAGATAGGTGATCCCAAGAGCTCTCCCTAAGAACTTCCTACATGCTAATTGTTTCCTGAGTCAGCTTCCCAATCCCAACCCCAACCTATAACAGAATTGCTCATATTCTGGATATGTCTTGAAGGTAAAACCAACAAAATTTGCTGATGGATGTGTTAGAGGGTGTGTGAGAAAAAAAGGGAGGCAATAATAACACCAAGATTTTTATCTTAAGCAACTGGAAAAACCAAGTTGTCATTTACTGTCATGGGTAACTCTGCTGGAAGAACATGTTGGGGATGTGGATGGGACTCACTGTTTGGTTCTGTTCCAATCATGATGCCTACAAGGCACCTAAGTGGAGCATCAAGTAAGCACTTGAATATGTGAGACTGGAGCTCAAGGGAGGGGTCAGGGCAGAAATAGAAATGTGGGAGTTGTTAGCATATGGATGGTGAGTACTCGCAACTGGATGAGAACACCTTTAGATCAAAAAATATATCCAGGTCTTCCCTGGTGGCGCAGTGGTTGAGAGTCCGTCTGCCGATGCAGGGGACACAGGTTCGTGCCCCAGTCTGGCAAGATCCCACGTGCCACGGAGCTGCTGGACCCGTGAGCCATGGCCTCTGGGCCTGCGCGTCCGGAGCCTGTGCTCCGCAACGGGAGAGGCCACAACAGTGAGAGGCCCGTGTACCGCAAAAAAAAAAAAAAAAAAAAAATCCATTAAAATTTTGGTCAGCATTCCCAAAGCAGACTATCTGCATTATTATTACAGTATTTTAATTTTGATTAATTTTAATTAATTTTAATTTTGTCATGAGATGTATTTTGTCACTAATTAGCTATTCTACCTTGAACAAGTCATTTACTTAACTTATTGGCCTCTTGGTTTCTTCATCTGACATGTGGAGATAAATTATAATCATAAACTCCAACTTTAGGGGTTAATCTGAGGATCAAATTAGAAGATAGATAGGAAGACACTTAGAAGAGTTAAAACTTATCCTAATGAGACATTTTATTTCTGTTCGGTTTTTTTTAGAAATATAGTTTCTTTGTTATTAAGAATGAAAGTGAAACAAGAATTAAACATCCATTGAATTTCATGTGGGGGAAATAACAAATGAATCCAAAGGAAAATTAAGTAAGTGAAATAATAGCAAAATGGAAATAAACACATTGGAAAACATTAAAATTCTCGACCAGATAAAACTCAAATTTTCAATAAGCTAAAAAATACAAAAACATTTTGCTAATTAGGAAAAACAAAAAATGAGCTTACGCATTAAATGACAATTGAATAAACCATAAAAGAGTTTTGAATAAAAGTGAATATTTATCAAAAGTAAGGATGTTAATTTACATATAAGCTTCATTAAAATGATAATTTTTCTTCTTAAAAAGAAACATAGAAACAAACTTGTTTCTCCTAGAAGTTAATTGGAGTTCCTACATACCTGAACAAGATATCATTATGTGTTGTCATCCTTGATCCATACCACTACTTTTTAAACTGGGAAATGCAATTTTACTTGTCTACGGAATTATCTTTTTTTTTTTTTTTTTTGGATGTTGGGGGTAGGAGGTTATTTATTTATTTACTTATTTTTGCTGTGTTGGGTCTTCGGTTCTGTGCGAGGGCTTTCTCTAGTTGCGGCGAGTGGGGGCCACTCTTCATCGCGGTGCGCGGGCCTCTCGCTGTCGCGGCCTCTCCCGTTGCGGAGCACAAGCTCCAGACGCGCAGGCTCAGTAGTTGTGGCTCACGGGCCTAGTTGCTCCGTGGCATGTAGGATCCTCCCAGACCAGGGCTCGAACCCGTGTCCCCTGCATTAGCAGGCAGATTCTCAACCACTGCGCCACCAGGGAAGCCCTGGAATTATCTTTTTAAAAATATTTTTAATAGGAAAATCTGAAAAGAGTAACTTAAAATATGTCAGTCCTATTCTTCTGATGCCCCATTTCAATTATGCTATCTAGATGTACCTCATCCTGCTCTACTCACTGCATTCTTGCTTGGGTGGGAGGTCCATAGAAACCCTTTTTAATTGACTTACAATATTGTGTTAGTTTCAGATGTACAACAAAGTGATTCAATATTTTTATAGATTACACCCATACAAAGTTATTATAAAGTAATGACTAAATTCCCTGTGCTATACATTACATTCCTGTGACTTATTAACTTTGTAACTGGTAGTTTATACCTCTTAATCCCCTTCACCTATTTCACTCCTTTCCCCACTTCTCTTCTCTCTAGTAACCATTGTTTGTTCTCTGTATCTGTGAGTCTGTTTCTGTCTTGTTATATTTGTTCATTTGTTTTGGTTCTTTTTTTTAGATTCCAGATATAAGGGAAAACATACAGTATATGTCTTTCTCTGTCTTAATTATATTACTAAGCATTCAGGTCCATCCATGCTGTCACAAAGGACAAGATTTCATTCTTTTTTATGACTGAGTAATACTCCATTGTGTTCTTTACCTATTCCTCTGTTGAAGGACATTTAGTTTGCTTCCATGTCCTGGCTATTGTAAATAATGCTGCAATGAACACTGGGGCACATTTATCTTTTCAAATTAGTGTTTTTATTTTCTTTGGATAAATGCCCAGGAGTAGAATTGCTGGATGCTTTGGTAGTTCTATTTTTAATTTTTTGAGGAATCTCCATATTGTTTTCCACAGTGGCTTTACCAATTTACATTTTCACCAACAGTGTACTAAGGTTCCATTTTCTCCATATCCTTACCAACACTTGTTATTTGTTGTCCTTTTGATGACAGCCATTCTGACAAGTGTAAGGTGATATCTCATTGTGATTTTGATTTGCATTTCTCTAATAATTAGCTGTGTTGAACATCTTTTCAAGTGCCTGTTAGCCATATATATGTCTTCTTTAGAAAAATATCTATTCAGGCCTTCCACCCATTTTTTGATTGGGTTGTTGGTTGTTTTTTGTTTTTTGTTTTTTTGTTTTTTGATACTGAGTTATATGAGCTGTTCATATATCTTGGATATTAACCTCTGGTCAGTAACATCATTTGCAAATATTTTCTCCCATTCTGTAGGTTATCTTTTCTAAGGCCATACCTCCCTGAGTGCACTGGATCTTGTCTGTAGGTTGTCTTTTTGTTTTGTTGATGGTTTTCTTTGCCATGCAAAAGCTTTTAAATCCAATTAGGTCTCATTTATTTATTTTTGCTTTTGTTTCCCTTTCTTGAGAAGATAGATCCAAAATATATATATATTGCTAAGACAAATAGCAAAGAGAGTGTTGCCTATGTTTTCTTCTAGGAGTTTCATGGCTGCAGATCTTACATTTAAATCCATTTTGAGTTTATTTTTGTATATGGTGTGAGAAAATATTCTACTTTCATTCTTTTCCATGTAGCTGTCCAGTTTTCCCAACACCACTTATTGAAAAGACTCTGTTCTCCCCATTGTATGGACTTGCCTCCTTTGTCATAGGAGGCATTGACCATATAAGTGTGAGTTTATTTCTGGGCTCTCTGTTCTGTTGCATTGATTTTATATGTCTGTTTTTGTGCCAGTACCATACTGTCTTGATTACTATAGCTTTGTAATGTAGTTTGAAGTCAGGGAGCATAATAACTCCAGCTTTCTTCTTTTTCAAGACTGCTTTGGCTATTCGAAATCTTTTGTGATTGCATACAAATTTGGGGATTAATTTGTTCTAGTTCTGTGAAAAATGCCATGAATATTTTGACAGGGATTGCATTGAATCTGTAGATTGTTTTGGAGAGTATGAACATTTTAACAATATTAATTCTTCCAGTCCATGAGCACAGTATATCTTTCCATTTATTTGTATCATCTTCATTTTCTTTCATCAATATCTTATAGTTTTCAAAGTACAGGTCTTTCACCTCCTGGGTTAAATTTATTCCTAGGTATTGTATTCTTCTTGATTAGATTGTAAATGAGGCTGTTTTCTTGAGTTCTCTTTCCAATAGTTCATTATTAGTGTACAGAAATGCAACAGATCTCCGTATATTAATTTTGTATCCTACAACATTACTAAATTTATTTATTAGTTCTAGTAGCTTTTTTGGTGAAGTGTTTATGGTTTTATATATATAGTATCATGTCATCTTCAAATTAGTGATAGTTTTACTTCTTCCATTTCAGTTTGTATGTCTTTTATTTCTTTTTCTTGTCTAATTGTTGTGACTTCAACTTCCAGTACTGTGTTATATAGAACTGGTGGGACTGGGCATACTTGTCTTGTTCCTGATCTTAGAGGAAGAGCTTTCAGCTTTTTACCATTGAGTATGTTAGCTGAGGTTCGTCATAAAAAAACTTTTATGATGAGGTACATTCCCTCTATATCAACTTTATTGAGAGTTTTTAATCATGAATGGGTGTTGAATCTTGTCAAATGCTTTTCCTTCATCTGCTGAGATGATCATGTGATTTTTATCCTTCATTTTGTTAATGTGTATAACTTTGATTGATTTATGGATTCCTAAATTTTCCTACCTGTTTTCCCCTTCTATCATCTTTGTATGATTTTAAAGCTGCAAATAATTTCTTAAGAATTTTAATAAACTATTTATTATTAATAAATATCTCCTGTTTCTTTGTGTATTCTTTTTAAGAATCTAATCTAAACTTGCATCTTTTTAGAGACTTTGTAAAACATAAGAATGCTGCCATGTTTTTTTAAGAATACCTATTTTAAATAACATTTTAGGTCTTGTAACTAGTTTACATTATTCCAGGTCATGTAAGCATGACTTGAAAATGACTAATGATGACCAATTCATCTGGCTCATCCATGGAACTCTAGTCAAGTGACCCTGTCTGTCACCACAGGTAACTCATCTTTCTTGGCAGGGCAGCAGTCAGTTTCCATGTCTGTAATACGGAGACTGTGAAGGTTCAGAAAAATGTGTCCTCAGTAGAGTACACACCCTGAAAATCTTTGCTCAAGATAGCCCAGCACATAGTAGGCATTCAGTGAATATGCAATAAGTAAATCAAACTGGTAAAATTACTGACCAAACTCACAAACATATGATATCTCTAGGAGTTAAAGTTCTAAAAATTTTAACAGTTCAAAGATACTGTTTCAGAAAGTCACACTTACTCTGAATTGTACTTTTTTCACTGGATTCAAGGAGGACTGGGAGAATGGAAACTAACTCTTAGATTATCAGAGTGGAAGAAAAAGAACCAAGAACACATTAAGAGGCATCAAATCCAATAACCACGTTTTTAATTAAATCATAGTTTGGGGGTTGTTTAAATGACTTAATTTCTTTTAGTATTCCACAGTTAGATACTGAATGAAGAGTCTGGTTTCTCCTCAGAATGAAGCAGATTGCTCCCAGCCCGTGAACTCAGTCTACTTTCTCCCAGTGTATTTTTAGACTGCACAGGAAACACTCAAGACTAAGGAAGTCGGACTGTGACTGACATTTTACCTGTAATGATACTGGCAACACTGGCATTTGCCACCAGTGTCGTGGAACAGAGCTGACAGGCACTCTTTGCTCAGCAACTGAATGGCTTTTCTTCATTTGACCTGATATCTATCCCTGCCGTTTTGCCATGTCCTATAATTACCTCAGACATCATTGATTTTAAAACAGGGCATGCCACACTTTATAATCTACTCCTTTTAAAAGGAATTGTTAAGAATACTACCATAGTTTTGTTACCCTTGACTGAAGATCCAAACAGATGAATGAAATGGCAGCCCAGCAAGATTATCCTCAGCATATGTAGCTCGACCATTCTCTGTACATCAATTTGAGGTCTCCCTGTGTGAGGTGTCTCATTAGGAGAGCCTGAGTAAAATGTCTGAATCATTCCAATGTCTGGTCACATAACATAAAGAAATTTACCAACATTTTGGTCACTAGTAGGTAACAGTGCAGCAAAATTATGCTTTAAAAGTCTTTCACACTCAGCCATTAAATAACTGTTGGAGAACTTTGGATCCAATTCATAGAAAATCTTACATAATACCTGTTTCCTTCATAGTTATAAACCAACAGAAGATGACATCTTCTTTCTTTCCTTTCATTTATTTATATAAATCAGAATCAGGCTCTTAATTCACAGAAGGTAATAAGTATACAAAAGCACCTACAGACATTTTGTATATATTAATTGAAAACACAAATTTATTCCATTACCCTAAAATTCCCCTGACAGGGTTCTGAGGTAGCAATCTGAGAGCTTTCTGAAAGGCAAGTCTGATAATGCCTCTCCCCAACTTAAAATCCTTCAATAGATTCCCACTGCTCTAAAATACAGTGCTCACTCTTGAAGAGAGTCTAAAAATGACTAGACCCTTACTGCTTTCTCCAGCCTTAATGCCTCACCCTATTGTCAAACCATGGCGTGTTCTTACTTTCTGGAGCATTCACTAAAGAAAATTTATGTTTTCAGAATGTTCAGGTAGCAGCTAGCTTTTGTAATAATAGGAGATGGATACTTTTATATTATTATACAGAAAAATCATGTTTATCAAGCTTATCGATCCCTAACCAATGAATAATTTTGGTGAAAAGGACATGAATGTGGCAAAGAGGCCCATATTTTAAGTTACTAGATGATTTTATGATATAATGGCTACAATTTTTTGAGCTTTAAATATGTGCCAGTCATATATACGTGCTATACATATATTAAATCTCATCTAATTCTCCCATGAGCCCTTTGAGGTAGGTAACATACCATTTCCATTCTATTGAATAGAGTTGAGATAACTGGGTGCTGGGACTGAATCTGCTCACTTAATTTCCATTCGTTCTCATTGAAGAGGTTGCAAAGGCAAAAACTACATTTCCAGCTAGGGTACTGGAAGAAAATTGTGTCCCAAAACGTAGATACATGCAAGTGAGACATGATGATATAGAAGGCAGAAGTGAGGCAGAAACCACTTTCTTATCCTTTCTTGACTGTTTCTTCTGGCAAAAAAGTTAAGGCTCCTTGGCACCGTGCTCCAGCATCCATTCTATAGATACCTTGGTGTTTAGAGACAGCAGCAAGTTCTTGATCCTGGCAGAGTTTTGTGGCTGGTCTCAGAGGTAGTAACCTCCAGTGGGTCAGTTTTGTAAAGTTTTGTGGTCATTTCTGGGTGACTTTGGAACAGCCCAGAACCTGTTTCTTCAACCCTTCTAATGCTTTTTAAGTGCCTAGTCGCCTGTATTAAAACCCTTTCACTTTAAAATACTTAAAGTAGGTGCTTCCCTGGTGGCGCAGTGGTTGAGAGTCCGCCTGCCAATGCAGGGGACACGGGTTCGTGCGCCGGTACAGGAGGATCCCACGTGCGGCGGAGCGGCTGGGCCCGTGAGCCATGGCCGCTGAGCCTGCGCATCCGGAGCCTGTGCTCCACAATGGGAGAGGTCACAAGAGTGAGAGGCCCACATAACGCAAAAAATAAAAATAAAATAAACAAAAACTAAATAAAATACTTAAAGTGGTTTCTCCTTTCTTGTATTGAACCTGAGAGTGTGCAAAAGCCTACGCGTTCATTGGACTACAGGTTAAGCTGAAACAAAGGCACTTAAAAAATAGTGTGGCTTAAATAAAACCAAAGTCTGTTTTTCTTCCATGTAACAGTCCAGAAGTGGGTGATATCACACAAGTGGGATGGCTCTATTGTCATCAATATGCAGCTCTTCTCTTTGGCCCAGGGAAGCTCCAGTTTTTGTCTGTTTCAAAGACATGGGAAAGGGGGCGGCATGTGGAGAGAGAGTAAATAACCAATGATTTTCAAACATACAAAACTCCCTCTCACATACCATTGGCTAGAAATGAGTCACATAATAAACTTAATCCCAAAGAAAGCTGAGGGAATATAGTGACTAGGTAGGCAACCGTGTGCCCTGCTAATACTCAGGGGGAATTGGATATTTTGTTAGAAAAAGAAAGTAAGTAAAAATGGTTATTAGGGTAACATCACTCTCTTCCATGTCTACCCCTCTGCCTGATAGTCATGCCTACCCTTGTTTCTGCAAATAGATCACACAACCCAAGTGGAATTCTAATCTACTGGCTTCCATGTGAAAGTAACAGTAGTCAAAGATCTCTCTGGTCATAGCTCTTGAGCCAAGCCTCCTCTTTTACTTACTGGCCTCTCTGTTCAGCCTTTCCCTCTTTGCTTCAGTTTAACGTTGGCTACCTTTAGTGGCAACCATTTGAAACAGTTAGGAAGGCAATGTCTTTTATCCCGTCTTTGCTTTGGCCTGATTTCCATTCTCTGGCCAAGGAAAATACTTAACAGCAAGTCCATGAGAAAGACCTCCATCATCAAACTTATCTACTGCTGTCTGGGGGCACAGATCTTCCAACCCTGCATGGCCCAACTTTTAAGCTCTGAGCCATATTAGATCACAAACCATAAATGAGAGCTATATTCCCTTATCAGAGCTATATTCCCTTCTATCTCTGCTTACTGACTAATAATTACCTAACTTCCCTTTCCTCTTATAATACATTGTTAACAGTAGTGAGGACTAGCCAACATATACATATATTCTGAGTTGTTCTCTTTGAGCTAAAGGTCAGTAGGCCCATAGCCTGTCTTCCTAGTTATAATAGGTAACTGTCTTAGCAAATGATATTTCACAGAATAACAAGTGCTCTCAATGTTCCTAGATGAAATATTGTGCCCATGTCACCTCTGCTTGTTGCTATCCAATGCCACAAAATTTAGGTTTTTTATGTGGTCACATCCCACTTCTGGTACCAATTTTTGTATTCATTGGATACATGCTAAGGTCTTTTTTCAATTAAAAACAAGAAATCCCAAAATACAATGTCTTCATAACATAGAAGCTTGTTTGTCTTTCACCTGACAGTGCAGAGGCAAGCAGGGAGACTCTGCTACCAATATGTGACTTTCATCTCTGGGACCCTAGAACTAGCTGTTCTAGTGTTATCGCCTCCCAGCCAGCAGGGATTG
>NW_006790570.1:155088-156131 GCF_000442215.2 Lipotes vexillifer
AGGAATTGTCTTTTAAAAGTAATGTCATGGACATATATACACTTCCAAATGTAACATAGATAGCTAGTGGGAAGCAGCCACATAACACAGGGAGATCAGCTCTGTGCTTTGTGACCACCTAGAGGGGTGGGATAGGGAGGGTGGGAAGGAGATGCAAGAGGGAGTAGATATGGGGATATATGTATACATATAGCTGATTCACTTTGTTATACAGCAGAAACTAACACACAGTTGTAAAACAATTATTCTCCAATAAAGATGTTAAAAAAATTTTTTTTTAATAAAAGTGATATCCAGAAGATGCCACATCACTTCTGGTGACTTCCCATTGGCAAGAACTTAGTCTCGTGGCTACAAAGGATGCTGTGAAATATTGTCTCTAGCTGAGTAGCTGTGTGCCTTGCTAATAATACCCAGGAATCCCATCACTAGAAGAAGCAAAGGAAAAGGGACCCTAGGAGATAGTCTCTGCCACACGAGGACCAGAGGATTACAGCTGCCTGACTCCAGATCCCTACGTCAAAACTACTCCCAAAACTCTCTTCCAATATTTAGAAAGTCTCTTATTCTTCCTCAGTACTCTGATGGTCCATATTCTCTAGAATAAGAAAGTCATGACTCTTTGTTTGCCATCTTCTTTTAACTTAGTTACTCATTCATTTATTCTAGCAGCTATTATTCATTAAATACCTACTATATGCCAGACATTTAGTTAGACAGTAGGAATACAAAGATAACTAAGACAGAATCATCTGGGATCTTTATTCAAAAGTTTCTATTGATTTGGAATAGAATAGTTATTTAGAAAATTCACTATTCTCTTCTGAACATACCGTAAAACCAAAAATTTGTTTAAAAATAATAAATTCAAGAGAAGCACACAAGAGAAAGAGTTTATTTTTCACTTTCCTTCCCCAATTTTGTATTACTTACATCAACTGGCCTAACTAAAAAGTATAATTTAGTGTAAAATGAATCACTTAAGGTACAAAAATCTTGGCAATAAGGATGACTTGCAACTCAATTTCACCTACACACTCTTT
>NW_006790570.1:156204-167497 GCF_000442215.2 Lipotes vexillifer
CACTCTTTCTAGTCAACTGCTATATTGATACCAGCTTTCATCATGAATATGAAACGGCAATATGCAAAAGAGTTTTGGTTTTTTTTGTGGTACGCGGGCCTCTCACTGTTGTGGCCTCTCCCTTTGCGGGGCACAGGCTCCGGACGCGCAGGCTCAGTGGCCACGGCTCACGGGCCCAGCCACTCCGCGGCATGTGGGATCTTCCCCTGCATCGGCAGGCGGACTCTCAACCACTGCACCACCAGGGAAGCCCCTGCAAAAGAGTTTTTTCCCCTCTACTTCTGTTGGATCTAAGTCAACGTCAAAATATTCCCCCAAAGAAGCCAGACACAAATGAGTACATACTATTTTATTCCATTTATACCTAAAGCACAAAAACAGGAGAAAGCTAATTTATGCTATCAGAAGTGAGGACCGGATGCCCCCATTGATTGGGGACATGCAGGATGCTTCTGGAATGCTGATAATCCTCTGTTTCTGGATCGGGGTGGTGATTATACCAGTGAATTCAGTTTGTAAATCCCACTCAACACTCTATACTGAAACTTCTGGTAGCAGAATTTTTTGAAGGCATCTAGGGAGACTTATGGGGTGCTAAGCATTGTACCAGCCACTGAAGGTTTCCAGCAACATATAATACACGTATCACCTTGCCATTTCCCATCAAAATGAGGCAGCTGTGATGTGAGGGGGAAAATGGGGAATCAGGAGCTGGCCTGTATGTCCATGTGTAAGTCCAAGCTAATATTCACCTCTCCGAGTCTCAGTTTTCTGAGCTATAACTGAGCGCTAAGGCTCTCTGCTCTATAATTTCCTCCTGGTCAGTCATGGTTGCCATTTTCCTCTTTTCATCTAAAGCAGGTTTTTTGGAACTCAGAATATCAAATTAGGTAGACACTGAAAAAAATTAATATAACAAATCTACATAGCTCTGTACCAAAGGCAGGACATATGACTGGAAAACCCTGGGACCAGGCATCCCTTGGCTCCTGGTTTATGGTCAATGCCTGGTCACTAGTTTACTGCATAGCCTTAGGCAAAGCCCTTCATTTTTCTGGACTTCAGTTTTGTCATTTGTAAGACAAGGGGGCTTAGATCCCAAAGGTTCTGTTTCTGAGTTAACTTGTTCAGAGCTAAGAAGCAGCAGAACCCAGAGTCTGGTTTTATGGCTCAATCCAAGTTTTCTTCCTACAAATATGTATCTAAAAAAAAAAACAACTTAAATTCAGATTTTAAAATTCTTGTTGTCCAGTATGTGTTGAACATAAACATCAACCACGTGAGGGAGATATATTACCCCTGCTTTTCAGATGAGGAAACTGCCCATCAGAAAGTTAAGTGACATGTCCCCCCATGTGTGCCCTGGTCAGTGCCAGAGGCAGGAGGGAAAGTCTGGTCCACAGACTCAGGACTTTCCTTGCCCCGCGGGGGATTGTAATGGGCCCTCAAATCAACAAATAAACTGAAAATAAATCCAATCCCAAAGCAAAAATAATCTTTCCTTTTTTAGTTTCCTCCAGTTGAGAAAGAAAAACAAGAACTGGGAGTTTCATTAGTAAGTATAAAATTTCATGTCATTTGTTAAAATGATAAAACTATTGGATTGGCAAAAAATTTCCTTCTGTTTTTAAAGTAAAAATAAAAGGCACACGTTTTCATTTTCACCAAGAACTTTATTGAACAACCTATTCACCATTTTGTTCCACTACCTTCTGCCATTTCTTCAGGCAACTTCACAATTCCATCTTCCCAAAACTGCCAGACACAGTTGGCAGTTTTTTATCTTTTTGAGCAAAGAACTGTTCCAGGTGCTTTTTACAGTCTTCCAGGGAATGGAAATTTTTTCTATTAAGAGAATTTTGTAAAGACCTAAATAAATGGAAATCCGAAGGTGCAATATCTCGTGAATACGGCAGATGAATCAGAACTTTCCAGCCAAGCTGTAACAGTTTTTGCCTGGTCATCAAAGAAACGGTCTTGCGTTATCCTGATGGAAGATTATGAGTTTTCGGTTGACTAATTCCAGACGCTTTTTGTCAAGTGCTGCTTTCAGTTGGTCTAATTGGGAGCAGTACTTGTTGGAATTCGTCGTTTGGTTTTCCAGAAGGATTTCATAATAGAGGACTCCTTCCAACCCACAATATCCACAACACCAACTTCTCTGGACAAAGACCGGCCTTTGGTGTGGTTAGTGGTGGTTCATTTCACTTGCCCCACGATGTCTTCTGTTCCACATTATTGTACAGTATCCACTTTTCATCGCCCATCACAATTTGTTTTAAAAATGGAACATTCTCATTACATTTCAGTAGAGAATCGCATGTAGATATATGGTCAAGAAGGCTTTTTTCGCTTAACTTATGTGGAACCCAAACATCAAAGCGATTAACATAAGCAAGCTGGTAAAAATGATTTTCAGTATCTCCTGCATGGTATAACATTGACTGTTCTCAATTAACGTGTCACTTTGATCGCTTTCAACTTCAACTGGTCTCCCCGACCGTGGAGCATCATCCAGCGAGAAATCTCCAGCAGGAAACTTCGCAAACCACTTTGACACATTTGATCAGTCACAGCGCCTTCTCCATACACTGCACAAATCTATTTTTTGCGTTTCAGTTGCATTTTTACCTTTCTTGAAATAATAAAGCATAATATGCTGAAAATGTTGCTTTTTTCTTCCATCTTCAATACTAAAATGGCTACTACACAAAAATTCACCAATTTTGATAAGTTTTTTTTTAAATGCATGCTGATATGACAGCTGTAACAATACAATCTAACAAAACTGTTTCAAACGGAGTTAAAGACAACTAAGCACTACTAGAGCTATCTTACGGAAAAAAACGAATGAACCTTTTGGCCAACCCAATATATAGAGTTGAATAAAGCCTCACGATGGATCCAAAATCCCAGCACATTTTTATACTTGATACACATCATTGTGTGTACTGCAATTCACATTTTATCTGGAAGATAAGTTATTTGGGGCATACAAGACTTTATGAGCCCAGAGTCAAAGGTGAACAAAGATTTTCTTTTTTTTTTAATTTTTATTTTATATTGGAGTATAGTTGATTTACAGAGTTGTGTTAGTTTCAGGTGTACAGCAAAGTGATTCAGTTATACGTGTACACATATCTATTCTTTCTCAAATTCTGTTCCTGCTTAGGTTATTATAGCATATTGAGTAGAGTTCCCTGTGCTATACAGTAGGTCCTTGTTGGTTATCTATTTTAAAACTAGTAGTGTGTATATGTTAATCCCAAACCCCCTATTTATCCCTCCCCCACACCTTTCCCCTTCGGTAACCATAAGTTTGTTTTCTAAGTCTGTGAGTCTGTTGCTGTTTTGTAAATAAGTTCATTTGTATTAAGCGATATCACATGATATTTGTCTTTCTCCGTATGACTTACTTCACTTAGTATGATAATCTCCAGGTTTCTTTTCTTTCTTTCTTTCTTTTTTTAATTTTCCTGCTAAAGCAGAAAGGCTTCAAGTTGACCACTCAACCTTACACGATGCCCCTGTCAGCTGTCATGTATGACATGGGGGCATGGCCCCCATGGAAACAACTCCAAAAAACAGAGGATAAAAACTCTGGGGTGAGATGCTATGAACAGCGCTCTTAGCAAACCTAGAAATATTTTTACTGTTGTTTCAGCCCAGCTGATGATTGTTTTAGAACAAGTCTCCTGTCAAGGTCTGGCCCTTGATCTGCAGAATTCCTTCAGACACTGCGTCTGGCAGGCAGTAATATATCATCTGCCGGGGGAGAATACAAAACGTCCTGGATGTTGCCATGACTCTCAAGTTGTTACAGTTCACTTAAGTACTTCTAAAAATACAATGGGATAGACTTCCCAGGCTCCTTTCCTTTAGATACTACACCATCAATTAAGAGACAAGAAACAGCTATTATAAGATAGCTTTGAGAAAAATGTACAATATTTAATCAGTCCTTAATGTGTGGTTTTTCTGTGCTGAATCTCCATTCAGTTTTTAAGCCCTAAATTCTACCCTAAACTGAAAACTGAGGTTTGGGGTTAATACTGTGTATAATAGGACTAGTTTCTAAATCAGGCGTTATGAGCCTGCCTGTTTGTTTGCTCCTGTAATTGTAAACGTCCGGGGTTGTTCCCAATAAAGCCTTGTTCTCCTGTCATTCTCCAACCCCACCCTCCCCCCTGCAGACAGGGTGACCCCACAGAGTGCGCCGATGTCTCTTGGAAACTGCTTATGCCCTGTAGTACTCTCTAGTGTTCCATGTATCATTTGTTAAACATATTTTTAGAATCTATTCTACCAGAGGCCAGGAGTTACAGATGCAGCATAACAAGTTGGACATAGCCCCATCCCCGCAGAACTGACCGCCAAGATGGATATGGCCAGGAGCCCTGGGCTACCAAATGGGAGGGAATTAGAGGGGCCTATGGAGGATGACTGGAGGCCAGCGAAGGCTTTCCAGAAGTTCCATCCAGGATGAGACTCGAAGGGCAGTAGGAATTCTCCAAGTGAAGGAGAAGTTCAGGGAAGGGCAGGGAAGGGTTGTATAGGGGAAGACGGGAGAAACAGCACATCTGTGGCTGAGAGCCTGAGCCTCAGGGCGCCCACACAGACCTTCAGCATGACCCCAGTGCCCAGTCTGAGGCCAGGCAGTGACTGTGTGCAGGTGACAGCCTTGCCATGACACTAACAACATCGATAGGAAGTGCTCTGAGGCTCACATACGGAGCCAGACTCTGCGCACGGGTTCCAGTCTGCTGTCCCACCTCCTGGGACCGCTCTCCCAGAAACAGGAACCAGAATTCTCCTCAGTACTCTGTACCTCTTATCAGCCTGTGCAGTTTGCGTATGTATGTAGGGTCCCTACAGAGGGAGGGGGCAGGGTGAGAGGAGGGCTCTCCTGCCTGTTGTCTGCAAGCCTGCAAAGCACTCACCACGCGGTGGGCAGTCTGGTGGGTCCTGTGAACAGTCACAGCGAATCGGGAACCAGGCACTGTCCTAAGCCTTTTACATATATGCAGGAATTTTCTCTTTTAATTCTTACAGCCTCTATGAGCCTGCCTGTTTGCTTTTTCCTGTAGTTTTTTCCACACTATGGGATACACTGTTTTCCCTATTCTACAGATGAGGAAATTGAAGCACAGAGAGGCTGAGTAATTTGTCTGAGGTGGCACAGCTAGTTCCTGACGAAGAGCGTTGGAACCCAGGCAGCCCAGCTCCAGCCTGAGCTCTTAAGTCCTGCCCTCCGTGGCTCTTACTCCAGCACAAGGACGAGCTCGGCAAGCCTCCCTTCCCCCCAGGAGCTGGGGGGAGGTAGACATAAACACCTACCCAGAGCACCGGGGCTTGACCAGAAATATGAATCACATGACTGCAACTCAAAAAACAAACTTCAAGGAGGCCTAGCCCACAGCATGTAAACAAAACAGAAGCGATCCTGCCTGAGAGAAATGGCTACTTCGTCTAAATTATCTCATTGCCCTCTCATAAACACTATGCGAGGCAGACAGCATCACCTCATCCGATATAAGAGGAAACTGAAGCTAAGATAAGTTGTGTAACCAGGTCCAGCTAATGAAGCCAAGGTCCTTGCCCTATTCATTGAGGCCTCCTTAAAATACAGAGCTTTGTCTTCACTCCTCAAAGTTGGCAAACATTTCAGGTAACTTCTCTTTGACGTAGTGAGTAAGGGGAAGTGTTTTCGTTTAGGCGGTTACCAGATTCGCTTCCTAAACTCTGCAACAGGAATCTGATGCAAACACACCAAAACATCGTGTTCATGAGAGACCTCTAGCTCCAGACTATTCCATCTGAGGCCGACAGGGACACTACTGAGGGCACTGTAAAGTAGAAGGGTGCCATGCTGGAGTTCTAGATCCACTTCGGGCCCACTTGGCCTGAAGAAAAGGTATCTGAAGATCACTGCAAATCAGAAGGAGATAAAGAGGAAAAAGTGTGAGGGGGAGGGAGGCGTGGGTGAAGGTTGGTTACGAATCAGACGTCACAGCACAATCAAAGCTTTGATCCTTCCATCAGGACCTTCCTTTAACAGTAAAAGTTGCCTAGACTATGCTGGTCAATCCAGCGTCTGCTTTGGCTGCAAAGTGTCTTCCTGGAAAAGAAAAAAGAACTATAGAGCCAGGGTTTATAGCCAAGATTTCAGAGAGGAAGGTACATTTTAGCCCCGAAGTACAAGATACATTGCTTCTAAGAACAGGGGAAAAAATGAAAAATATAACTTTGTTCTTAAACATAGACTCCAGTTTTATAATAACAGCTTCCTTTCTCCTTCCTTCAATCCCCCAACCCTGTGAGATAATGCCAACTGTACTAATTAAATTCACAGACATAGAACCTGAAAATCAGTTTATATTAGGTTTTATTCTTTGTGGGGGATGAAAAGGGGCAAGGTATTAGACTTTCCAACGAGTAGAAAAAAGAAAAGAACATAGAGGCATAAAAGTAACCCAGCATTTGGTCATCAAGAGTAGCAATGATTCAAGTAAGAGTATAGCAAAGGAAGAGATATGTGGCTGAGTCAGAACCATAGTGACTTGTGTGAAAAACAAAGGGAAGTGAATCTCGTCCCTGCTGGCTGAGGAGTGCAGACCGTGTGTGGAGCCTGGGGGCAGCCTTCTTCCCCTTGGGGCTGCTTGGGGGATTAGATAAATATAAACTTCTTGAAATAACCCAAGATGTGAGAAATTGAAAACATAGCAAGCTGGAGTAGTCATCAGAGGATATATTTAGGAAGAGCTTATTTTGCAAGCTAGAATTACAGAACAGCAAGATGCAGTCAATTAAAAGTATTTAAGGACAAAGTTTCTATGATTGGGAGGGAGTTGCAATCTATGACAAAGAGCCAGAAGGGACCACCTTTCTCCAAAGATCGGGCAGTAACTTTAATAAACTGGCTCATTCACCATTGCCCCAGCAGCCAGTTTCTACATCAAGACTAGTTCAAGATTTCCACAAAAGGAAGTGGTTTACAAAAGAATCAGCAGGAACCCAGAAATGGGAAAAAAAAAAAAAAAGACTGCACAAGGAAAAACTTGCTCTGTATACCATTTAGGTTACACGTTTTCTAAGTAGGGGTCCCAGCAAAGGGTGGGAACTTTAAAAACAGGCACTGCTAGAAAATTCTATTATATTCACAGAATTCTTTATGGCTCTTTAGGCACTGTCATGTCCCTTACCTCAGTGGAGCCTCATAATTACCTACTTAGGTAGAGCATGAATTATGGTCATTTTACAGATGAGGAAACTGAGGCTCAAAAAAGGTTAAGTACATGGATATGGTCACACAGCTAATAGTGCAGGACTGAGATATGAACCCTGTCTGAATCATGCTTGTTTTTCCTAGGCCATATATACCTCAAAAAATAAAATCTGAGCTCAGAGATGTTAATTGCAGAGAATTGATTTCAACTTTGTTGACCTGCTCGGTCAAATTCATCTCCTGTAGTTGCCTCAACTCTTAGTCGCCGTAGCTTTATTTGCCTCCTCTGATGCGCTTCTCACTTCTTTGCAGCTAAAAGTGGTTCCGTCCTCTACAGGGAGCTTTCCTGAAGACTCTGAACACAGTGCCTCTCCCTTTCAGGCCAAAGCAATGATTACATCACTTTCTGCTTCCTGTCAGGGTTTGCTCTTTAACCTTTTTGTATATGTGACTTGCTTTACCCATAAGACTGACACTTTTGGGTGGAAGAACCATCTCTGCGTCCCCTGTTTTGAGCCACCTGCCTTATCCCCCAAAAGGCCAGGCACTGTACTCCACACACAGGAGATGCTCACTAAATACAAACTGAATTGCAAAGAATCGGTTATTTTCTAACCAGTTCTATTCTTCTTTGATAAATTTCTTCTTGGCATGATATCATCTGGGCACTACAGTAATTTGCATGATACGTTGTGGGAACTTTATCAGTTTTTTAAAATATGATGTTTCAGTTGCGTGAGGTTCAAGTTGCTGACTTTGCTTAAATCAAAGATTTTATCTTAATCTAATTTGCTATTTTACCAGCTTTCCCCTCTCTCACAGGGAGAAGTAGAAATAGTGGCAGTAAAATAATGATGAGAACAATAGCTAATACTTATTAGGTGTTTATCGTGAGCCAGATGCATGCTAAATTATTTATATTTATTATTTCATTTAATCCTCATAATCACTCTCCTCAATTTACATATGAGGAAATTAAGGCACAGAGATGTGAAACAACTTGCCCAAGGTCACACAGCTAGTAGGTGGCAGATTCAAATCCCCTCTAGAGGCCACATTTTAAATTGGTCATTTGGTGCGATTACAAAAACAATGATTCTGTAGAGTCTTTTTTTCTTCATGTTGATTGAGATATTATCAATTTACATGATTTTTCTGCTTTAATTTTCACGAAAACACTTTGAGATGTGTAATATTGTTCTTCTGGATCCAGCATTTAAAAAGCTCTGTATCTTTTACAACATTACTGAAGCTGAGGCCCTCTGCCTCAGTTTCTTCCTCTCTAAAATGAGAACATGACCGATCATCATAAAGACTAAGCTAGTTTATTCATGGAACACACTTGTAATTAGCACCAGGTGCCCATGGCAGGGTCCTGTTGGTGTAAACTATTTTTATTATTGTCCGTGGCCTGCCTTCCCCAAGATGGCCAAGAACCTGAGTTGTAGACATTCACTCATTACCATTAAGGCTGATTCATGTGTCTCGCCAGTGTCCAGGATGTGCTTTAAAACAAATGGGTTTTCCAGATGTAACAGAAATATGCTTAAACGAAAACCCACACCTTTATAACATATAAATGCACCTAGAACGGTAACTGGCACATATTATTAGATCATTGAATATTTGATGACAAATGTATAAATTAATGAATGAGTGGCCAAATAAAGGAATAAATGATCAAAAGCTCAAACAAGAAAGTGAGTGACTAATAAGCAAAATTATGAAGTTTAAAATGATCTGCAGGACCTGAAAATAAATGCCTCTAAAGAGGAGTAAAATGGAGACCACATTTTTTTTACTTTCCAAGAAATGCATTTCACTTAATTCGCTGTAAGCCACATCTCTATTAACATGCAATTATTATTTTCCAGAAATAAGTTGTATGAAGTCACATAAAAAGCTAATAAAGTCCACATCCAGTTACAAGAGAAACTTATTGAGATCTCACTCAAAGTTGAGGAAGGAAGTCTATGGTCAGGCTTTTATTTCATCTTTAACTTCCCACGCTTTTCAAAGAGTCATATTATAACTCTCTCTCAAACATTTGCAAGAAAGTATTGTGATTGTGAAAACAGATACTTTGAATACTTAAGCTAAATATTTACATTCTGCCTTTTTAGTGAAACAATTGACTTTGTTCTTTAGCATTTAGGTCAAAATACTTAAACGTTTTAAAACATCAATAACAAGAGGATATGGTTTTTCACCAGGTAACCTAAACTTACTGTTTTAGCAACAGTTTCACAAGAAGGAATTGGGCAATTAAAAAATATTAATGCACACACACCCTGGAAATAAGAAAAGCAGGTGGGGGAGGTGTTGGTCATTTATTTTGGGGGCACAAAAAACACATCTTCCTACTTCCCTATGTTTATGTAGTTAAGACTTGCTGAGCATTTACATCTATTTCCATCATTGCAACAATAGCCTCAATTTTCTGACTTTACATAGGATTTACTTCAAAGTAGTTCTTGGCTTGGCATGCCTTGGTTTATTCATTTTATTCATTTTCAGAGCATCCCTGTCCATAGGCACGGGACTAGCATCTTATCCTTATCCTACAAAATTAAAACTGGAGGTACTAGGGGATGAAGGCACTTGCCCAAAAAAGACAAAGTCACCTATGACTGTGAAACTTGGCCTAGAACTCTTATCTTCCTTAACATAGTAGGGTGTTTTCCCACTAGATTATTCTTCCTTTACATAAGGAAGCAGTCCTTTAAGCAGTCAGGTTGACAGCTGGGCAGGACAGGCTGACAACCTGGGCAAATTCCAAGAACATTTTTGGAGGTTTGGGTTAACGTGACCCACCAGTGACTCTAAGGCTGGAAAGAAAGAGAAGCGAGGCTGAGAACACTGTGTATGTTTTGTGATATTCAGTGAGAAACATGTAACTACTATTAACAGAGCAGCCAAATCAAGCTGTGTCAGAAATGATGAGAAACAGGAGTGTTTTCTAACAAATTTCTTTCCGTGTTAGTTTCACTTGAAACTTCCGCTCAGGCCCTGAATTTTGTGTCTGCCCCTCATGCCAGCCCTCCCGTGTGTTTTTGGAGGAGCCAGAAGGCCAGCTTCTGCAGCAGCCAAATCGGGGCAGGTGGCTATGCGCGAAGAGGCTACAGAGGGGAACGTCCAGTTGCACCGAACCGGTCACGTTTACCACGTTGGGATGCCGCCTTCTTCAAGAAGGAAGCCGTTCAGAGACCCTTTGCTGCAAAAGTCACAAGGAAGCATCTGGATTCCCACTGTCACCTCTCTCAAACCTGACTTGAGCTGCCAGGACTGAGTCACTTTCTTTCCACTGTGGCTCACGTTATGGGTGGCAGGTTCCACCTGTTTCAATATTCGGTTGATGACAAAAGTGACCCTTGAGAGCTGAGAGACGTGGGCAGCTGAGCAGGTTTCCAAACCAATTGTGGGAGAAACCAAGATAATCTGTCCCCTATAAAAGGGATTACGAAGACAACTAAGGCCAAAAGAGGGTGTTCCAATAGGTTCTTTTGTCTAAAGCTCTTTCTGAGGGTTAACCAGTGTTGGGGGAGAGATCAGTTTAAACAGTAGCAGGAGAAGACATAAGCTTAAGTTACAGCAGAAAGAATGAAGGTCAGATATATTAAGGACCTTCTGGACACAGGAAAGCTAACACAGGAGGAGAAAGAATAGACCACGGAGATCTCTGAAGTAGACACCTGGAAGCAAGATCCATCACAAGTCCTTCTCATACTAGAATTCTCTACAAGGAAACAGGCTTCTACCAAATGAGGCACCTTGAGAAGACGCAAAATCCTTCTTTGCCATCTTGAAATACTCTTCCCCTAAATCCCCTCATCCTTGCCCTCCATGCAAACCGTACATACAGGTTTCTGAGATAAAAAGAGAGAGCAGGGCTTCCCTGGTGGCGCGGTGGTTGGCAGTCCGCCTGCCGATGCAGGGGACGGGGGTTCGCGCCCCGGTCCGGGGGGATCCCACGTACCGCGGAGCGGCTGGGCCCGTGAGCCATGGCCGCTGGGCTTGCGCGTCCGGAGCCTGTGCTCCGCAGCGGGAGAGGCTGCGGCAGCGAGAGGC
>NW_006790570.1:167578-182605 GCF_000442215.2 Lipotes vexillifer
GCGGCAGCGAGAGGCCCGTGTACCACAAAAAAAAAAAAAAAGAGAGAGAGAGAGACCTGAACCTGGCATGGAAGGATGACTCTATCTCCCCTCATTTACTGTGACATACATGCCCAAAGAGATATAGCAGCCATCACACTGTTTGTCCCTCAGCCTCCTTGTGATTTACAGGTAACACTCAGGTCCACAGAGTTGAAGCCACTCGACCTTGATTACATAGCTGGTAAGAGACGTCGCCTTCCTACTTACTTACCAGGGCCCTTTCCCTGACATTGCACTGCTCCCTTGCATGTTTCATCCCAGAGCAACTGGAACAGACTCCCTCACTCATTCAGCCAAAATGTACTGAGAACCTGCTAGCAGGCTAAGCCCCAGGTGGAAGGTCAATTCTCATCTGCTAAAAAATGTTCCTCTCTCCCCTATATGGGGAAAAAAAAGATCAAAAGTCAAAATGTACAGGCTCCTAGGTAAGGACAAGCCTTAGACAGGCTTTAAGGTTAGACAGACCTGGATGTGTAGTCTGTCTCTACACTTTGCTAATGTGTGACATTGGGCTTCTGAGTCCTCTTCCGTAAAACTGTGAAAATTCCTCAGAGGTGTGAGAATTAAATGAGATAGCACTTTTTTTTTTTTTTAATAACTTTGTCTGGACATAGCAAGGGGATGAATAAGTGGTAGCAGTTAGCACTACTGCTGACTAAATGGGGCTGGGAGCAGAAGTACTTTTGTCCGTTTTCCTTCACTCTCCCATCAGGTGGCCTCAGAGCACTCACCTCCTGCCTCCTGAACCGCATCAGCACAGAGTTACAGGGTCAGTTACAAGTGGCCTTGCAAGAACTCACTTAGTGGGTTCTGTTTGCAGGCCTTCCTAATTCTCTCTTTCTCTCTCTCTCTCTGAGGCTTTCTCACTAAATCATGGCTTTTAAATTCCTTAGAATCTATGAGTCATCCACAAGTCCAAACTTGCACACCTTCCTGCAAGTAAAACTTCAGAACCTTGCCTAATAAGTTTATAGTTAATTGTAAGATATCAGATTAAGATGAGAATTGCTAAACTGAAAAGCAGAAAGGAGTGTATTGAGAGTTTCCCCCATACACCCTTTATTTGTTGGTCTCTGTAATTCCTTTAAACCATAACAATGTGAGACGCTACGTGAAAAGAGACATGGGATCCCGAGCCTCTCAGCTCTCCTGCAGGAGTCAGGATAAGTGCTGTTAAACGCGGAGTGATGGGCATGGACACACCAAGGCAGTTAGGGCTAATAAAGAGAAGCGCGTCGGGCTCCCCTGGTGGCGCAGTGGTTAAGAGTCCACCTGCCAATGCAGGGGACACGGGTTCGTGCCCCGGTCCGGGAAGATCCCACACGCCGCACAGCGGCCGCGCCCGTGAGCCATGGCCAGTGAGCCTGCGCGTCCGGAGCCTGTGCTCCGCAACGGGAGAGGCCACAGCAGTGAGAGGCCCGCGTACCGCAAAAAAACCCAAAAAACAAAAAAACAGGTGCGTCAATGTTCAGGAAGGGGAACATCTGTAAGACACAGGGGTTAGCAGGATGACGGTCAAGAGTGAAGCAAGATAGCAGCTGTTTGGAAAGGCTTCAAGGAGAGCTCTGAAGGGCAGTGGGGTGACAGGCACACGTCAGAGTTGACAAGAGGTAGCAAAGAGATAACAGAAAAAGTGACCTCTTGGGAGCAGAGAGCAAAAGTGAGGGAATTTGCAAACTTTTCCAGGACACCTTGATACCCACGTAGTCACAGAGAACCAGAGAGCTGAATAAGTCTGATTAGAAGCAGACATAATTATGTTGCCCACTTTTCCCCCTTACGCGTTCACCTGTATTAATCAAGCAATGAATTCGCTTTCTACTTATTTATCACAAGTGGGAATGTGAACGCCTCAGAGTCAAACAAATAACTTCAAAACCCCAGAAGTGAATTATTAGCCCCACATGGATCACTGAAAAGCAGAAACATCTAGGAAGAATGGTAGAACTTTTTTTAACTACAGAACTACCTATAATTTTTTAAAAAATAAATAAATTTCTAGAAATGATTTTGTTAACATGTCTTGCCACATATGATTGCAAGTTTTTAATGACTAGAAGGTTTACAGTTTTGCTTTTTGAACACTGATGTCTAATCCAGCAGCACTGTGTTGTCCGTGGAGACTTTTATAAATACTCGTTCACTAAGCTGGTCGTGCTCTTGACTCAGGTCACAAGACTCACACGCGTACCTCTTTCAGGAAACCTTGATTTGATCCTCCACGAAGGTCCCGTGGGCCACGTGGGTGACAATTTATATAGTAAAATAATATCTCCTTTAATGCGCACATTCGAGGTGGCAAGCACTATTCTAGTACCTTCCTCATCATCTCCAATCCTTGATTAAGGAATCTCACCCTGTAATAAAGCGGATGTCCTTACAGATGAGTAAACTCATCTTCGAGATGAGCATTTTCGGGCTTCGCGAAGAGAGACAGTGTTCCCAAGTTACATAATTAATAAGCTCACTGAAAAGAGACTACAGTCCAGCTCTCCCTAATTCCACACGGAGGTGCTAGGGGAATCCTACCCAAGAATCAGACAGGTTACACGAAGAAATCTCTTAAACCTATACTTTAAATTAAAAAACAAACCCCAAAATGAAAACAACTATCTTTGTAGACCTGTAAATAGTTTTTCAAATAGCAAATTAAATGCCCAGTAAATAAGCTCCAACAGTCACCCCACAAGATTGGAACCAGACTCTGAAGGCCACTAAGAGCCCTTCCCCCAACCCACCCCCTGAGTAAAGGAGGTCAGATTTCTCCAGGCGCCCCAACGCCTCCATCCCATCCGCATGCCAGGAGCTCTGCTGTCCAGGTCTGACACCAGAGGTTGAAAATAACTGCAGTCTGAGCTCTCGCTTCATTGCCACTGGCAGCCAGAATCAATGTTACTAGTCAAGACAATCTCATAGGAAACAATCCGTAATGTCCTGCAGACACTTGCCACTCAGAAAGATGGATCCCGTACATCACCTCCCCACCATCCCCGCCACCTTGCCCCTCCCCCATCCCCGCCACCTTGCCCCTCCCCCACACCGTTCGGCTAGCAGCGGGAGGCGCCTGTGGGCGGAGAGGAGCCGCCAACCTCAACACCCGCCTGGCCTCCCAGGACCCCGCTGGCCCCGCTGGCTCCTCATTCTTGGGCCCCGGGAGAAAGCCTGGCCCGCGCGCAGGAATAACATCAGCCTCCACGGAGGCAGCAGCGGGGAAAGGCCAGTGTGTTCAACTTGTTGTTTCTGGAACGGTGAGCCAGTCTGGACCTCAGGAACCAGGAGGCCACCTGGGGACTGGCAGAGTGCCCTTTGCTGAAACGGAGCTGCCTCTCCTGGGCCCTGCGTGCCTTCCAGGGTGACGCCCACTGCTCCTGCGCCCCTCATTTTCTTCCCTGAACCTCCGAAAAAACACAACCACAACGCTGGGAATTCACTGTGACCACAACGCCCTGAAAATGACATTTCTAGCTCAGCTGGACAATCCCAGCAATGCCACAGTCGTTAAGAAGGTGTAGGTGAAGGGGCTGGGTGGGGCGTGAAGCAGTGAAAATGTGCCTGTATCATGTGAGGCAGGAGACTGGCCAGGAGACACAGCACAGCCTGGACGACACCAAAGTAATGCTGATCACAACAGAAAGAAATTAAAAATCTAGAAGAAAGCGGGGGCGGGACTTAAAAACACGGCGCCCTTCTTAAAGAAAGCACAGCTGCAGAATTCACATCAATTATGTTTTCCAATACAGAAAATGTTTATCCGGCTGCAAATTTATTTGGAACTCCAATATCATTCTATAGCCCCTCTTTCCAAATACCCTTCTATTACTTTTTTTTACTAGATTTTTAAAAAATATTGATAAATCATCTTTCTGAATCTCTCCCTCTGTCCCAGCTTGAATCTCTAGGAAACATAATAATAGTAATGATAGAGTCAAATATAAAGGAGAGGACCAAAAAAAAAAGAAAGGTCTTTAGATCTGAATTCTGATTTCAGAATTCCCTTTTGAAGCATAATTTCTTTCTAACCTGCCTTTATGAACACATGCTCAATAGTGGCTTAACGACCCCTTTCGCTAGGAAACATGCAGATTTTCAGGACCCACAGGCTTCCCTTTTCTACTGCACTTGCATTGCTTTGGTTTATTCCCGCCTTACTTTTTGCCTCTCAGAGCGACTGGCAGCTACTGCTCTCCAGTGCTCCAGGCTCACCTTCTCCAAGCCACCCTCCACTCTGCTACCCAAGTAGCATCCTAAATTTTAAATCTCTTTGTGTCCTCCTTAAAATTTTTCAGTGGCTACCCATGACCTAGAGCAGAGGTTCTTAATAGTTTTGGGACATTTGATTAGAGCTTTGGTCACTTTTTTTCACTCCTTGAAAGCGCGAATCACTCGGGGTAAATAGTAAATCTTGAGTTAAGCATCCTTGGTCTAGAGCAGAGGTCTCCAAAGTGGGGTGCATGCACCCCAGGGGTACATTAGATGATCCATGGTGGTACAGAAAAAGCAATATTAGCAATTTTGTATTTATGTATTCTTCATCTTTAACAAAACTAAAAAGAATATAATTAGGAAGTCATTTAAATGTATACTAATATCGAATGTATGAAATGACACTGGTGCCCGTGCCCTGTCTGTCTTTCACCTAACACATCGAAGGTTCTCTAAAGAAGAAAGGGAGTTCCACAAACAAAGGGCAATGCTGAATCCTCATTCATTTCTTCACCTTCAGTGTATGGTCATGATTTGCATTCCACAAGATGCTATAAGATGCCATTGATGGTTAGGTTATAAAATTGAGTCCTTCATAAAGTAGATTCTTTGCAATTCTTTTAAGTAAGATGAAACATTTTACACCCATACCAGTCTGCTAGTTACTTTGTATCCAAATACTTAAAAAGAGCTATCCAACTACAAGATGACTTGCATATTTTTCTTTTGCAAATGACAAAGCTCCCAAGTTGTCTGACCTTTCCTGTGAGGACTAGTGGCTGCCAGGATTATGCAGATATTTTCAGAAAAATAAATATGCTTAACAGGTCTCTTTAAGGTAAAGGTGACATTTTAACGGTGAATTAGAAAGTAACTGCGTTTCTAAATTAATTTGCTGTTTTGAAAATGGGTGTGGTAGGCAACCTCTGAGATTCCCCTCTCGCCCCTTCCCATCCTTTCCTCCTGGTATTCATGCTCTTGCGTCATCCCTCTCCCCCTGAGTGTGGGCTGGACCTCGGGACTCACTTCTAACAAAGAGAATATAGCAAGGTTACCTCTGAGATTGTTACAAAAAGACTGTGAATTCTGTCTTATGCTTTTATGGAGAAGCCCACCGGCAAGGAAATACTGTCTCTGCAATAGCCAGTGAGGACCCGAGCGAGGCATGCCAACAGGCATGTGAGTAAACCTGGAAGCAGATTCACCCCCGAACCCAGCCTTGAGCTGACTGGAGGACTGGCCAGCACCTCAGCTGCAGCCCTGAGGCAAAAGAACACAGCAAAGCCACTCCCAGATTCCTGACCACAGAAACCATGAGATAATAGATGTCTGCTGTTTTAAGCCACTAATTTTAGGGATACTTTGTTACACAGCAATAGATAACTCATGCAATTGGGGAAAGTTTCCCCATCATTAATGAACTGAGGGCTAAAATCATGTGAATGTGTTTCCTTTAAAAGAAAACAAAAAAAAACAAAAAACGCTCCCATCTGCACATTAAAAAAAAAAATTAGAAACCGAATTCCCTAGCCTATTTTAAAATATCCCAGATAAAGATTATCAATGTGTTTGAACCAACTGCTAAAAATACAAAAATGCAACACATTCCAAAGAGTTTGCAAGACTGACTGACTGACATCAGGGAAGATGAAAAGTTATATATTTTAAAAATTTATTTATTTAATTTATTTAGTTTTGGCTGTGTTGGGTCTTTGTTGCTGGGCACGGGCTTTCTCTAGTTGCGGTGAACGAGGGCTACTCTCCATTGCGGTGCACGGGCTTCTCATTGCGGTGGCTTCTCTTGTTGCAGAGCACGGGCTCTAGGCACGCAGGCTTCAGTAGTTGTGGTGCATGGGCTCAGTAGTTGTGGCTTGTGGGCTCTAGAGTGCAGGCTCAGTAGTTGTGGCGCACGGGCTTAGTTGCTCCGCGGCATGTGGGATCTTCTCGGACCAGGGCTCAAACCTGTGTCCCCTGCATTAGCAGGAGGATTCTTAACCACTGCACCACCAAGGAAGCCCATGAAAAGTTACTAATTAAATTTCAAGAACAACCTAAGCATAGTGCTTGAGACTGAAAAAAATAGTGTCACGATTAGGTGAATCACGCCAAACAAACACTTCTCCAGTTGAAACTCTGCCTCTTTGTGAAGCATCTTGTTTTGTTTTGATTAAAACTAGAAATTAAACTGAACTTAGAGCCAACCCTTTAAATTACCCTAACACAAAGTATTTAACCAAAGTTTTCAAAAATATATAACAGTTTCAAGCCCATTGCTCATGCTAATATTTAATAATATTTTTGTGGGAGCAAAAGTTTAAAATATTGTCTATATAATCTTACCTCTGTGTATTTTGTAAGATATATAACAAGCTAGTATGAGAGTTCATGTATATAAGTAACTAAATGTCCATATAAATTATTAAAGAACTACCTATTTGAAGAGTACATGCTCAAGTTACTTTTACTCGTAAGTGTATGCAGTTGAAACAGTTTATATACACCTGACCTCAAAGATAAGTCCAAGTGCTTTCCCTTAGCTTGCACAGCTTCCACCTATCTTTCTAGTTCTGCACTTAGAGCCACTTGCAATTCTCAAGACCCTCTTGAGTGAGCTTAGAAGGGATCCTCCCTCAGGAGCCTTTCTTCTAGCACCACCCCCACCCGGCTGCCCTGTCCACTGAAGAACTCCTACTCATATTTCAATGCTCAGCTTACTTGTCAACTGTTCCATGCATTTCCTCGTCCCCTTCCTCTCCCTCCACCTCCCAGTGCCCTCACAGTACTTTTGTAATTCCTTTATTACAGGACTTACCACACTGTGGTATATTTTAAGGATTTGTTTGTTTTCCATCTACCCTTCCCAAACTGAGGGCTTCCTACAAAATTTACTCAGTAGATGAATGTACAGATGGACTCATTTTTTCAGATCATTTTTCTCATGGCTCAAAGTCTAAAAAGGTGAGAAGAGACTTTTCCTTCGTCTCAGCCTGGCTAGATATCTGGAAACTTCACCACCAAAATTTAATTTAATAAAATTTTTAAATAATTTGTTTCAAAAAAATTGAAAAATTGATTTAAGGACCAGAGCCAGCATTTTTGAGCATATTTCTTATAATATTGAGTAAGCCAGCGTTGCCTGTCAGACTGCCTCGGGCTAAATCCACTTCTGCCGCTTGGGCACATTAAGTATCCTCATTGCGCCTCAGTTTCCTCATCTAGTAAATGGAGAAAATAATAATTTGTGCATATAGGTACGGCACAGAGTAAAAGTTCAATAAGCGTTGGTTATTATCCTGTTGCCTTTGTGCAGAGATATTCAGCAAATGAGTAATAAGTGCTAAATAAATTCCCAGAGTGAACTTCCCCTGCACCTACCCCTGTGAATAGATGTATACACCCACAGAGAAAAGCACCTTCAGGGCAGGGCTGTGTCTACTTTTACTTTCATTGTTGTAACCCCAGTGCCTGGCATAAAGTAGGTGCTTATTTAATGTTTGTTGATTTATTTCAAAGTTCCCCGTACATTCCTGCCTTGTACAGATTTGAATTCACATCGTAGTTCAGACCACCCTTTGGAAAGCATTCTCAGGGTAGCTATTGTCAGAAGCAGGATGTGGGGAAACAGTTAACGTGGCTAATGTTGCAGGAAAAGCTGAGAAAGAGACACGGGAGGAAATGACAGTTCAATAGGGCACAAAAGTCTATCAGTAATGTAGTGGGAAATGATTCACAAATGCAGTATTTACACACAAGTACAAAATGTTCCAGTGACTTCAGAAAGTTAAAAGGTTTATTTAAAAACAAACAAACAACAACCTTGACAAATTCTAACACAGAATAAAAACTTTTTAAAATCAAATCAATTCTATTGTCAGAATTCTTTCAGTTACAAGAGACTGACAGAAGGATAACTGGTATTAGATTTATAAAGGAATTTTGTGGGCTCACATAAATGACAAACTCATCAGGTGGGTCTGTCAATCTATTTATTCCTTTATCTATGCATCCACACGTCCATCTCTCTGACTCCCGATCTGTCTAGCTTTTGATCATCTCTTACTGTGGGCAGGTGTTCTCCATTTGGCAGAGGAAAAAAAGGGCAAAACTGCCAACAACTCCAGGCATGCATCATCCCAGTTCATTAGCCAGAGGTGGGAATTACCTTTTCCTTCTTGGTTCTATGTAGGGTGGGAAGCGTTGCTGGGTAAGCTGAACAAGATCTGTCTACCACATCCACAAGGAAAAACCAGTCCAAATTCTGCTAGTTCAACACACAAACCACTTGCCACCTTCACATTCCCTGGCAGTGCTAGTGAATAACTTTTATATGACATCCTGGCACATATTTTTTCATTTGACATTTCATCATAAGCATTTACCCGTTGCTACATAGACTTTATAATGATCAGTTTTAAGGGTCGATATAACATTTAATCAAGTCATTATGTAATAATTTACTTATCATTTCCTTCATGATTAATATTTCTGCAATTTCCAACTGTTGCTGTAATTTAAAAATAGAGTAATTATTCTCTTCTTACCTATAGCATATTAGTTAAAAAAAAAAATTTCCTTAAGTTACTTCCCAGAAATTGGATTAATGAGTGAAACGGTAAGAACAGTTACATAGTTCTAGTTCTTAAGATACATAACCAAATGTATGTTTAAAACGTTGAACCAATTTTCCGTGTATTCAGTGATGTGTACATGCCCAGCATCACCATGTGATAGGGAGTATCATGTGCAGATAAACTTTCATGAAGTCATGGTGCCTGAACATCCTCACCAGTTCACAATGTCTTCATTAATCCTACGACATTTATAGCCTGACACTCTCACTTGAGGAAACGTACATGAGATTACCTAGCACAGTACGTAGCACATAATAGGCCCTAAAAGTTAGGTAAAGCTGCAACAGAATCTGTTATATTCCTATTTATCTTTCTAGGGAAGACCACCTTTTGAAATGAGGGCTTCAATCACACAAAATACAGAACAAAGATAAGCAAAAATAAATCTGTGGGTTCATTTCTACAGAAAACTATACAGAAGAAGTACTTAACCTTTTTATCTGCCGACTCCCTTGAGCTTCTCTTACCTGCTTTGGCAAACAATCAAATAAATCTGAAGGTGTTATTCTCATAGAAGCACAACGCAATTAGTGTTGGTCTTTCTCTAATAGTTTGTTTAATTTTGTTTTGTTTTTAAGATTAAACATGCCCACCATTGCTCAATGCTGTGTGTCAAAACCCTGGATGCGTCAGAGTGACCTATGGAAGGCCAGGTCATTTTTTTTTATGCAGTTGTCTGGGCCCCATCCCCAATCCTCCCATTTAGAATCCCCACAGGTAGAGCCGGGTATTTGTAACTTTTTAAATCTCTGCTGACACGTCTCCCATATGGTTCGTAAGGCACAGAGCCTGGCACCTAACAGACGTCAGATAAATGTGTGGTGAACAGGGCGTGAGGGGAGATGTGACATCCACTCCACACCCGCTGTGTGCCAAACAGTATGTGAGGTCTTTACCTGACCTCATGCTACCTGCGTCACAGCCCTGGGAGGTAGGATTTAATATCCCCAATTTGCAGGCAAGAATAGAAGTTGTCATCAAATGGAGTCCATTCTGTCTGAGAGTATTTATAGGCAAGAACATTACGAAGTGAGAATTTATTCCCCTTTTTCTATGTACTGCCTAGTTCTCTTGAGATGATTTGCTCTCAGCACACAATTAAAAGTCCACCGATTCCTGATATAACAGACATATAGTTATCTAGAGATGTGTGCTCTTGGTTAGAAATTATCAAATTGATGAGCTTTAACCCAGACAAGTGCCCTTTCTCTTTCTACATCGTTCATTATCATGAGATCTTGGTATTTCGGATAGGATTATGCCATTTGGGCTGGGCGCTTAAGATCTCCCTAAGGGCCAAGGCTGAGTAATTTTCAGGTAATGAGCTTTAATGTCTAAGGAAAGAGACATCCTGAATCACCTTCTGAACCTGTGCCACGGATCTGCTGTAAAATTCAGTATCCGTCATTTTAGAACCTTACATAATTGATCTTGTGACTTGAAATTGAATCAGTTTCCAGGCTTCTTCCAAAGTAGTTGCCCTCCTGAACTGTAATCTATTACAGCTACACTTAGACAGGCAGATGAAGAAAAAGAAAATGATCATTCCTGGTGCTTCCACCTTCACTGAGGAACCTTTGAAGTCACTCTGAGCCCCCTTTACCCTCAAGGGCAGAGTGAACCACAGGCAAACTTTTCCCCAGCCTGAAAAATTACTGAGAGTGAGAATCAGAGGAAAGGGAGATCCTTTCACAGACCCAGGGATTCAGGTCTTTAGTTCTCCAAGGGCTCTGAGCCACCACCCTGAGGAGTGACCTGAGTTATACAAACTCTTGTGCACATCACCAGGGAGAGAATCCATATCAGCGTGCAATATCATTGTGCAAAGTGTAGTAATATTCATTAAGCCATACCCCACTCATTCAAAATTTGAGATCGTCAAACCTGAAAACAGAGGCTCAGTGAGGTTAAGTGACTTGCCGGAAATCACACAGCTCTCAAGTAGCAGAAATGTGGTTTGAAGGTAATTCTCCAGAACTTAAGTTCAGTGTTTTGCTTACTAAAGAGTACTGCCCTTACGGGGAAGGGAAAGCTGAAATGTAACTTTATTCTAAAATAATTTATCACCTAAAAAATAGCATAACAGAGGATGTGTAGAGATGAGTGTAGACAGAAAGATACATGGTTTTCCTACTTAACAAGAGATTGTTAGGGGCTTCCCTGGTGGCACAGTGGTTAAGAATCCACCTGCCAATGCAGAGGACCCAGGTTCGGGCCCTGGTCCGGGAAGATGCAACATGCCGCGGAGCAACTAAGCCCGTGCGCCTAGACCCTGTGCCCCGCAACAAGAGAAGCCACCGCAGTGAGAAGCCTGTGCACCACAATGAAGAGTAGCCCCCGCTCACTGCAACTAGAGAAAGCCCACGCGCAGCAACTAAGACCCAATGTAGCCAAAAATAAATAAATTAATTAAATAAATAATTTTTTTTAAAAAGAGAGAGAGATTGTTAGGAATGAGGAAGAAATAGGAGGTTAGAATTAAAAGTCCACTGTTCAATATGCCAGCTGGATAATGGGAGTTAGTTGATCGCTGTGACCTTCAAATTTTCTCATCTATGGATCTACTCACAAGGACCTACTCACAGGGTTATTATAAGATTTAAATGAAATAATACAGATAAGTTAGCTGAAACTGAGGTACTCAATAAACATTACTTCTCTTCCTTGAAACAGATATAAGTTAACCATCATTCTTATCCATTCATTAGAGAGTCCTCCCAAGGACTCTTACATAATGGTTTTCTTGGCCTGTTATTGTGTTTATTTTTTTGCTTAACTATTTATTTTCTGCCTCTTCCCATTAGGAGGCAAGTTCAGAGAGGACAAGTCCATTTCTGTCCTGTTCCCCTCATCTGTCCCCCAGACCACTTTTTTTTCTCCCATACAGTACAGAAAATCATATGCAGTAACTCACCGATGTCTAATACTTGAAGTCTTTGGTTACTGCCAAAAACATACAAATAGAGATAAATGCAAATTAGCCCACTCCAGGAAAAAGAGAAATTAGAAATTTACAGAGTACATTTTCCCAACCCTACGCAGGAATTAAGGAGTCTATTTTCAACTCATAAGGTCCTTCTGATGCACACAAGGGCTAAATACAGAATAAACTTCAACAAGCCACAAAAGCACCTACATCTCTCTACAGACTCTTATCTTTGAATAAAAATAAACTGAAGCATGTGCCACTTGTGTTAAAAAAAATTCTGGGCAGTTCACCAAAGCCAAATTGGGGGAAATTACTGTAATGTCAGGTTCCTTGACGGGCATATGCATCATGATACCACACATAGGCTTGGAGTCCAAACATACCTGAGTTGGAATCCCGACTCTTCTGTTTACCGGCTGCGACAACTTGGGTTATTTACTTAAATCTCTCTGAGCCAGTTTTCTATTTTTTTTTTTTTGTTGTTGTTGTACGCGAGCCTCTCACTGTTGTGGCCTCTCCCGTTGCGGAGCACAGGTTCCAGACGCGCAGGCTCAGCGGCCATGGCTCACGGGCCCAGCCGCTCCACGGTATGTGGGATCTTCCCGGACAGGGGCACGAAGCTGCGTCCCCTGCATCGGCAGGCAGACTCTCAACCACTGCGCCACCAGGGAAGCCCCAGTTTCCTCATTTTTAAATACAGATAATAATATCTGCCCCCTCACAGTCTTGTTAAGGACAATAATGAGAAGATGTATGCAGAGCACTTAGCGCAGAGCAGGAAAAGCACAGGGAACCTCAGGAGCAGCGTTCACACCCTTCCACCTGCTCTCGTGCCCCAATTTCCAAACAGCCCACATGCCCTCCTCCACTTCTACCCCGTTCACATTATATTCCATCCCTTTCGTCCCCTCCTCCAAATTAGCCTCTAGGCACAGACTCATTTAATCCCGCAATCCACAATGGTCAATAAAATTATCTTTAAAGGGAATACCCTCAAGCCGTAGGTTTCTGTAGACAATTCCTTCAGTACCAAAAGAAGTTTGTACTTTGAACTTTGTACTGTGTACTCTGAAAAGATATGAATAAACATACATCAGGGACGACCTCTCTGATACCAATAAATAACTCAAATAGGTCAAATGTATAAAAAGAAATCTTGCTTTGTTTTACTAAAAGAAGAAACGGTGTCACTGATAAGAGGTAGCTAATATACAACATGAACCTCCTGGACTCAACCCAAGGGAATTGTTCTCTGTGGCATTTTTCCTCTCCGGTTGCCCTTAACATTCTTCATAAATAATATTTGACAAGAAAAAAACCTCAATAGTAAAACTATTTAAAAATCTAACTATCTCCAAATATGCACGTCTTATGTTTGCTACTGTTTAATTTTCCATGATTTCACTGTCCAGTAATTCAGGGAGGAAAACTGATGCTTTAAAACATCAATTACCAGGTACCTGCCTCAACAAAATAACCAGATAATTACCAAAATCTTGACTCTGCGTAGAGCTGGGTAGGTAAGTATGACAGTATGTAACACACCAGAATTTGCTGCTAAATGAGATTTAAATATTATCAACAAACCATGATTGAGTACCTATTCCATTTAGATAAAAATATTGTGCTATAGTGACACCAAATCAGAGACTACAAAGGCCCTGTTAAATACTATTCTACTAAACTCCAGAGAGCCCCAAGCCTGTACAGTAGAGTGGCCCATCAGAATAGAGGAAAAACAGAATCAAAGTCAAAAGAACAGACCTGAGCCCTGGAGCAAACCCTCTGTGACAAGGAGGCCTTGAACAAATCACTTAACCTCGAGTTGAGCCCTTAATCTTCTCAGCTATTAAAATTAGAATAAACATTATGTCCCTTATTTATTTCAGAAGGTTGGGGTGCTTGAATGAAACTTCAAATAGGAAAGAATTTTGTAAAATATTCTCTAAAACACAAGTAATTTTATTTGAAATACTTGAGTGAACCGAAGTCCTGAGTCATGTTCAAATGCTACAGTATAGGGTCTTAACGTCACTGCCAACAGGGTATGCAAAACTATGAGTATATCTGCATGTGGACTTTTTTTGGGGGTGGAGGGGCTATAGTTTTCATGAGTTTCTCCAAAGGACCTTTTGTTCCTCTCTTCTTTCACGTCCCACCCCCCAAATTAAATACCATCATTCTAAAATAATTTGGTATCTTGACTGAACTGTGATCACATATTTTTGTAAAACAAATATCCACTTCTAATGTATATAAGTTCAGATTTCCATTTTTGGATTCTTTTCATAAAGGCGTCATGTACATTTGGAAAAATTTAAGGTTAGAAGGAAAATGTGGCCTTAAACTGGTTGGTTGCAATGCTTCCATGCAAACAGGGATGGGATAAAATGGTTTCTTCATATCCCTTCCCATCTTAAAGACTTAGTTACCTGGTTTGCCATTTATTTGAACTGATCCCTATGAATCACCTTAGGAATATTCTTGGTCCTGAAATAATAAGGACATAATACAAACTCTTTATATAATGGTGTTCATCCACAATGTTATTTATAACATCAAAATATTGGGGGAAAAAAAACCTCTAAGTATTCAGCAAGTGATAGTATATCCTAGGATGGAATACTATGGAACATGTTCTAAAGTGATGCTTTCAAAAGATTTTTAAGAACGTGGTAAATGTTAACACTAATAAAGTAAGCTTAATAAAAAAGGAACAAAATTATATGAAAAGTATAATTGTATTGTAAAATTACATGTAATATGTATATATTCACATAGTACATATTTTATTATAGCCTGAAAGCATATATACCAAACACTAATAGTGGTTATCTCTAGGTGGTGGGATTATGGATTATTTTTATCTTACTTTTATTTAATTTTCCTTTCCTTTTGTTGTCAGTTTTCCTTTTCTAGTTTGTTGCTGTTATCTTATTTTTCTTCAAAACAAAAATATTTTTTTATTCCTGATTATAAAAACAACTGTAAAATATTTAGGTAGTACAGAAAGACACCAATTAAAAAGCAAAAATCAGGGCTTTCCTGGTGGCGCAGTGGTTGAGAGTCCACCTGCCGATGCAGGGGACACGGTTTTGTACCCCGGTCCAGGAAGATCCCACATGCCGCGGAGCGGCTGGGCCCGTGAGCCATGGCCGCTGGGCCTGCGCGTCCGGAGCCTGTGCTCCACAACAGGAGAGGCCACAGCAGTGAGAGGCCCGC
>NW_006790570.1:182615-191929 GCF_000442215.2 Lipotes vexillifer
AAAAAAAAAAAAAAAAAAAAGCAAAAATCACTAGAAAACCTCCCAATGGCAGACACCACTGTTAACATTTTGATGCAGTCCTTCTGAGTTTATTTCTACACGTTCCCCTACACACACACACACACACACACACACACACACACACACACTACAAAAAGAGAATCAAACTTACATGTTCTTCATAGTCTGTTTTCTTTTAAACTAACAGACTTTATTAGAGCAATTTTAGGTTTACAGAAACAATGCACGGAAAGTACAGAGTTCATATACACTCATTCCTCCCCACACATAACCATTCCCCCCTGCAATTAACATCTTGCATTGGTGTGATATATTTGTTACAACTGATGAAACAACATTGATATATTATTATTAACCAAAGTTTACATTATGATTCACTCTTTTATGGTTTTACCAAATGCATAGTGTCATGAATCCACCATTAGAGCATCATACAGAATAGTTTCACTATCCTAAGAGTTCCCTGTTCTCCACCAATTCATCTCTCCCTCACTTTTCCCACAGCCCCCAGCAACCACTGATCTTTTCTGTCTCCATGGTTTTGCCTTTTTCAGAATGTCATACAGATGAAATCATACAGCATGTAGCTTTTCAGATTAGTTTCTTTCATTTAGCAATATGCATTAAAGTTTCCTCTGTGTCTTTTCTGTCTTTTTTAAGATGTGATAGCTCTTTTTATTTAAATTGCTGAATAATATTCCATTGTCTGGATATACTACAGTTAACGTATCTATTCATCTACTGAAAGACATCTTGGCTGCTTCCATTTTTTTGGTGACTATGAATAATACTGCTATAGATAGGCATGTGTAGGTTTTTGTGCAGACGTAAGTTTTCAACTCCTTTGGATAGATACCTAGATGTGTGATTGCCGGGTCATATGATAAGTCCATGTTCAGCTTTGTAAAAAACTGCCAAGCTGTCTTCTAAAATGTTGTAGTCTGCTTTTTTTTTTTGGGGGGGGGGGGTAGGGATTTACTTATTTTTTTCAGCTGTGTTGGGTCTTCATTTCTGTGTGAGGGCTTTCTCTAGGTGCGGCGAGCGGGGGCCACTCTTCATCGCGGTGCGCGGGCCTCTCACTAACGCGGCCTCTCTTGTTGTGGAGCACAGGCTCAGTAGTTGTGGCTCACCGGCCCAGTTGCTCCGCGGCATGTGGGATCCTCCCAGACCAGGGCTCGAACCCGCGTCCCCTGCATTAGCAGGCAGATTCTCAACCACTGCGCCACCAGGGAAGCCCTGTAGTCTGCTTTTTAATCCAAACTTTATTATAGACGTCTTTCCATATGAATAAATAATAATTGCATAGTATTCCATACTCTGTATATACTGTAGCTTATTTAACCATTCGTCTATTAATAGACATCAAGGGCATTTCCAATTTTTTACTATTGCAAATGATGCTGAGATAAACATCATCATACATATGTCTCTGATCACTTGTTTAACTATATCTGGGCAAAAAAATCTAAGAAAATTTATAAGGCATGAACATATTTAGTTCTGAAGGAAGACTATACAAGTTTACTCTCCCATTAGGAGTAAATGAGAATGCTGTTTCCCCTTTTCCTCTCATAATTAATCCTCCTCGACCTTACCAACTCAACAGCTTATAAGTTGCATCTCAATGTGTTTCAGCTTACCTCTCTTTGATTCTTTGATTACTCAAGAAGTTAAACATCTTTTCACTTTTATTGGATATTTCTAACTCTTTCTTTGTGAATTGTGTTCATTTTCTTTTTACTTTTGCTGTTGGAGTATGCAAAAAAATATTTTTGCCTTCTAAAACACTTTATATACCTCATTTCTGCTTTCTAATAGGCAGTTTGTTAGAATATGTACTATCAATTTAAGCGCTCCTAAGAGCAAGGGGAAAGAAACATTATCACATTAAACGTATATACTAATTTCAGGAAGGGTGAACAAAACAAAATAAGGAAATTCAGTGTTTCTGTGATGTGTGTTCTTTTTCAAAAAAAAATGTAACTTTTGTGGGTGGGGATTTTGAATTTTTTGGTTTATTCTGTTTTGTTTTTGCCACACTAAACTTTTATATGGTGAACTCTGTGGACCTTCTATTTTGTTTTCTGACCTTGTGATCATGTTTTAGCAGGCTTTCTCTAGTCAAAGAGCATTAAAAAAAATTTTACTTAAATATTCATCTAGCAGTTTAATGCATGTTTTTCAACACTGAAGTCTTTTATCCATTTGTAATTTTTGTCTGTATAAGGTAGAATGTCAACTTATTTTTTTCCAAATGGCTTGCAAGTTATTCTAGCACCGTTTATAAACATTTGATCCTTTTTGGCCACTTTATCACATGCTAAATCTTCATACATATTTGGGCCAATTCCTGAGCTCAGTACTTTGTTCCATTTTTTTTCCGTGGCTCTTTGAAGCTAAGACCACACTGTTTTAGTTACTGTAGCTTTTAATATCTCAGATAACCTCATGACTCACCTCCTGCAGGTCTTTACTCAAATACCACCTTTTCTGTGAGATCCTTCCCAAGCACCCTATTTACAACTGCAGCTTCCCTCTACCCTCACCCCTGCCCTGCACCCCACCACTATGGAGTCTCTGCTTTATTCTTCTCCTTAGCACACATCACCATCTGACATCCTATGTATTTTACTTAGTCATTTGCATATTGCTTGTATCTCTAATCTAAGTTCCATGCAGTGATGTTTCACGAGAACAAGGATTTTATTCTCTTGTATTCACTTTTGTGCCTGGAACACTGCCAAGCCCAGAATTGATTCTCAAAAAATTTGTTGAATGGAAGACTATCCGGTTGAGAGAAACATACTACATACAACCATTACACCTTTTTTGAGAATTCACTAGTTCTTTTTATATAACCATTCTTCCATGAAATATAGTATTAAGTTGACCAGATTGATTGGCCTAATGTTGAATAAATAGATTATTTTAGGAAGAATTGACAACTGTACAGCCTTGAATACTTCCAAGTAAGATCCAGTTATTTCTTTATTTTTTCAAGTCTTCTTTTATGTCCCTCAGTGTAGTTTAATGATTTTCTTTGTAAAGGCCTTACAAATTTCATATTAATATTGTTCCCAGTCATTCTGTGATGTTTTTGTTATTATTCATTCACTTACTCAATAAATGTTTCTTGTTGTCTCCCATGTGCCAGGCAGTGTTCTAGGAGCTGGGAATGCAGCAATGAACAAAAATTGTTCTCTGCCCTCATGGACTTCATGTTCTAGTGAGAATGGAATTCTTTTTTCCCTTATATTTTTAAACTGGTAATGTTTGGTAAACAAAATAGCTATTGAGTTTTGTGTACTTAATTTTAACCTGTCTTCTTACTAAATTCTCTTACCGTTTCTGAGATTATTGCAACTGATTTTCTAGTTTTACCAAGTAGACAATCATGTAACCCACAGATAGTGAAAATTTTGCCATCGAAAATTTTGCCATCTCTTTTCCAAACATATATGTCTCTAGTTCATTTTCTCCTTTTATCTACTAGCACAGTGAAGTTTTCCAATACAGTCCTTGTATTTACCAATGTTTTAACTGCTGAAATTAATCCCATTTTTATAGTCAAGAAGAAAAGCCATAAAATTTTTTAAAATATTTTTGCCTGTATAATATACCTGAAATTTTAACTTAGGTATCAATTTATCTGATATGATCCAAATATCTAATTTGATACAATTGACATCAGCTGGATACCACTGACATAAAAGTCATATTGAGAAAATATTAATTTTTTTCTCTTTGCTGGCAGATCGTTGATGCAGACTTGATAAAAAGAAAAGAAGATTGAAATTGGTTGAGGTTTAGGGGCCTAAGTAATTCACTGAGTCAGCTACTGGTGAATCTATTTTTTTAAGATAAAACATAAAACCATGTTTCTCCATTGAAAGTTAGAAAACATTACTTATTTCTTTTATATTACTTTCTATTTGCCAATTACTTGTACAAACATTGAAATAGCTACAGATTTCATTTGTATATCCAACCACATTGAAATAAGGCTGCAGGAGGAGTTTGCTTTTTTTGTTGTTTTTTTACGGTACGCGGGCCTCTCACTGTTGTGGCCTCTCCCGTTGCGGAGCACAGGCTCCGGACGCGCAGGCTCAGCGGCCATGGCTCACGGGCCCAGCCTTTCCGCGGCATGTGGGATCTTCCCGGACCGGGGCACGAACCCGTGTACCCTGCATCGGCAGGCGGACTCCCAACCACTGCACCACCAGGGATGCCCTGCCTGAGTAGTTTTACACCACATTTGTAAACTAAGATTTCCTGAGGAGTTTCATTTGTCCTAATAAGATAAGCCAGGGATTAAGAGCAATGATACAGTACACATTTCTACAGCTGAAGGAAATGAGACTGGACAGCCCTAAGTGTCTTGCACATACTCATATCGTAGGTGGCAGAGCCCGGTCTCAAGCTCTGGTTTTCTGCTTCACATCAAATATTCTCTCCACAGTGCTGTCCCTTTTACTTGGTCTTTTCTACATAATTAGAAACACTCCAATGTGTTTCCTCACTTGCCCAGAAAATTTTCTTAATTGCTACCTTTGCCTATTATTTTAGTGGGAAATTATTTCTTATAAAATTCACATGTGGCTTTTGATTTTACAGCATCCTTTTCCTGGAGGTTCAAATAATAAATGTATGCTTGAAGAGTAAATTCTTACCACAGCCCTGTGTGTGGGGAAGCAGAAATGATGAGTCTCCTGTGATATAAATCAACATTCTAATCGTTAAAAAATAGATGCACTCACTCATAAGTGTCACAGAACATTCCAAACTGAGTAGGAAGGAATATCTGAGTGGCAGTGATAAGAGCCAAGCCTGGAGAGGAAGCACGACAACCCATTACAAGCTATTGAAAAGTTCCATGAAAAAAAAAAAAAAAATGACATACAGCAGGAAATTCCTGACCAGTAGTGTAATCTCTTACATAAATGTGTTGGCAGATAAATGGATTTTTATGATTTTGCTTATGCCCACTTTTTTTTTAATGTGTCACTTTAGATGTGACACTTTTTTAGACACATTTTTAGATGTGTCACTTTGTATTGTAACTTTACTCTAACTCTTGTTTAATGGCCCGATTCAATAAATTGTAAGTTCATCTTAATCCCCTCAAAATACTCTTGGTCCTTTGCCTCAAAGTGGGGGAAGACGTTAATAACTAAAATACCAAAAGAAACTTGCTGTAAGTTAATTCCTGGAAAAGTATTATATGGAGGATTCAATATAGTAATACCCTAATTTACTATTATCGTATATGAGAATTAGGCAGTGGAAATTTTAATATGCTGATGAAGGCCATAGCTATAGAACTATAAACATGGCACTGAGAGTAAAGAGCTAAAAAGTAAATGAAATAAATATGTACCGAAACCAGGCATATGTTAAATACTGACCTAGATGTTTTACTTACATTTTCTCATTTCATTTTTATAGCAACATTGCAAAATGACTATTATGCTCATTCCATCGAAGCATAATAGAAGTTTCTAGAAGATGAAGTTATATAATCCATGCCCTCCCACCTCCCAGGCAGACCTAGATTTAGTAATTCCTGGCTCTGCCACTTTCTGCCTATGCAACCCTGGGCCAAGTGTGAGCTTTACTTTCCTCACTTGTAAAATGAGAGTGATGATACCTACCTCACCACCTCACAAGTTTACTGCGAATACACTTAATAAACTGCAAAACAAAACACATTGGCGATTTCTACTATTAACGCAAACAAATAGTTAAACTAATAAGAGAAAGGGATGGGAATTGATTTCCAAATTATTTTCTCGTACACTTTGTTTTCAAATGCTTGATTACACAATACTGAGCTGTGTTTTCCAGGCAAGGTCTTTCTGGTTGAGCGTCAATGAATCATTTCCTTCATATTCAAATGAAAGATATGCCTGGGTAGGTCAAGTTGCACCCTGCTTTATCTTAACAATTCCTACATTGCAGGTAAGCAAACAATTAGGATTGTTAAGAATTTCACTCCTAGGAGTCTAAGATTCCCTCTTAGCAGTTATTTCCAGCACAAAAGACGGAGACTGTAGGGTCATTGACCTACTGACACCGGGTCTACCATGATAAGCTCTATGCCAGTAAAGTGAGAGGCAAGAGAAGTAATTCCGGTATTTCCCATTTTTCTTGTCAACTAAACTCAGTTTGCAAATGAAATCTCATGTGGCTCTACAACATAAGCAACAGATAATAAAAGCAATATTTTATTAGACTATTTCATTGGTTCAAATTTGTTACATGTATTTTTTTTTTTTTTTTTGCGGTACGCGGGTCTCTCACTGCTGTGGCCTCTCCCTTTGCGGAGCACAGGCTCCGGACGCGCAGGCTCAGCGGCCATGGCTCACAGGCCCAGCCGCTCCGCGGCATGTGGGATCTTCCCGGACCGGGGTACAAACCCGTGTCCCCTGCATCGGCAGGCGGACTCTCAACCACTGCGCCTCCAGGGAAGCCCTGTTACATGTTTTTATTATAAGATTAATAAATGAAAATGGTGAATTTTAAGGAACACAAAAAAATTGAAATTGGAGGTTATTCACGATAGTGATACAAATCTTAACCTCAGTATCTCAAAATTTCATTTTGTTGTTTTGTTTTCACTAAATTGAGATAAGTCTGATTCATAGGCAATTGCAAGTGAGAACAGTTTTTGTTGGTTGGTTGTTGGTTTTGTTTTTGTGGTGACTGTAAGTTTGGATGTTTTGTTTATTATATTTAACAGTTTATACTGCTTTTCAATTAAATAGTTAGCCAGAGAGACTTTATTTGAAAATGTGCACAGAAATAGTTGTTACTAGCCATACAACTTAACATCACCATAATTTAATATTGTTCTGAAAGTATGTATAGATAAAATATTTGTTTAGCTGGAGAACTCAAGAGAATCAGCTGAAAAACTATTACAAACAACGAAGACTCCAGTATGATGAAAAACATAAGATGGAAAAATCAATAGTCTTCACACATACGAACAACATCCAGAAGATCTAGTAGAAGAAATCACTCTATTTACCAAAAAAAAACCCAAAAAGGTTAAAATACCTCAAGATAAACTCGATAGCTATTTTTTAAAAGACTCAAACAAATGGAAAGACATCATGTTTTTGGTTTAAAAGACTCAGCCTCTTAAGATGTCAATTCTTTCAGAAGTTAATTTATGAATATTGGGCCTCCCACTCCCAAAATTGTTAGTAGGATTTTTTTCAAACTAGGCAAGCTGATTTTTAAGTTCCTATATAAAACCAAATAAGCAATAAGAGCCAGGAAAAAGCATTTAGGGAAAAATAAAAAGAAGAATGAGGAAGGATTGATCATGCCAATTATTAAAACTGATGCGAGAGAAAGACGGAAGGGATGGAGGAAGGGAGAAAGGCAAACATATAATTGTCAGGGTGTGCCCTGAACATCTCAGAAGAAACTGGCTATATTGGTTGGCTCTGTGGAACAGAATTAGATGCCTTTTGTACCAGTTTTAAATTTTATATCAGATGCATGTATAACCCATTCAAAAACTTTAAAATAAAATAATTTTAATACATAGACATTATTTGAGTAAATGAAGACTGTAATAATCTGCTCTATAAAGTTAAGGGAAGCATATATCAATTGCATTTAAATATCTGGTATCCATTTACGTGTATTAGATTTACAGCCTTAATCTGTGATTAGCTATACCTCTGAACAGAAAATAGTTTTTAATGTGGTATATTTTGAAAACTTCATCCTAGAATCTAGGACACTCAAATCTTCCAAAACCATTTGACGTTAAGCCATAACATTCAGTATAGTCATTTTTTTAAAAGGAAAGAAAGAAACCAGTTTCTATAGCTGCTACCTTGGAAATAGGTTAAAATACAATTTTTAACACAAATATTAATATGTTACTTTTCCCCTCCTTTCTTCTTCACCGGTATAGAAATGTCTTGTTATAAACTTAATGGAATAAATAAGCAATTATCAAATAAATACTTCTTAGTCTTAAATTTCAGCAGAATTCCAATGATACTAGCAGGCATAAAATCTCAAACCCTTAACATTATTCCTGGTACATAGAAGCACTCAAGAAATATTTGTTGAATAAACACTAACTACTAGAAATAATAAGCTATCTTATGAAATCCTAATGCCATTAATTGGGATTTTTAAAAAGGTAATTGATATCTTTTAAACTCAATTTTGAAAAGTCAAAATCATAGGAATTAGGGTCAAAATGGTTTCAATACAAAAGTAACCAGAAAAGAAAACAATGTCCTTATTTTCAATAAATATAGCAAAAGTATTCTAATTGTTCTCCTATGGTCACTTGGCCATGCAAGCTCCCCAAAATGTATTATTATAAAAAGATACATTATTCCTTGCAGCATTATAATAGTAATAGCAAGAGTCTGAAAACAATCTAAGTATTCATCAGTAGAGGACTGGTTTTGAACAAACTCTGATACATTTATGTAATGGAATTACTATGTAGCTTTTCAAAAGAGGAAAGCAGGTCTCTATATGCTGGTGTGGAACAACAAGATATCCTGTTAACTTTTTAAAAAGCACAGAGCTGAAGGAGGAGGGGGGAGCCCACCTTACACTTCCTCTCAAGTCAGTGAGTAAGGCTGGAATTGCACAGTCCAAAGGTCCCCGGAAGACCCCTTGGAGCAATGTCAGTTTGGGGGCTCACAAAGCCTCTCTTGGTAAATCCTGCACAGAGCAAGTGTTTCCTATGGCATTGAAAGGCATTTTTAGTTCTTCAGTTGCACATCAGATGAAGCTGGCTATCATTTAGGGGCCATGTTGTGTGACAGATACAGTCTTAAAAGCCAACCCCTCTAGGATGTTATAGCAAAAGTGCAAACAACAGAAGCAAAAATAAACAAGTGGGACTACATCAAACTAAAAAGTTCCTGCACAGCAAAAGAAGCAGCCAGCAAAATGAAAAGGCAACTTATGGAACGGGAGAAAATATTTGCAAACCATCTATCTGATAAGGGTTAATACCCAAAACATGTAAGGAACTCATACAACTCAATAGCGAAAAAAATCAAACAATCCAATTAAAAGATAGGCAGAGGACTTGAATAGACGTTTTCCCAAAGAAGACATACAAATGGCTAACAGGTACATGAAAAGATGCTGATTGCTTTTTTGTAACTATTTACTTGTAACTCTCCCTTTGTCTCTATATTTTTAATTCCTAAGATAGTAATTTGCAACTTGTGTTTATGTTTTTTTTTTTTTTTTTTTTTTTTTTTTTTTTTTTTTTTTTTGGGGCCCCCCCTTTTTGGGGC
>NW_006790570.1:192060-222249 GCF_000442215.2 Lipotes vexillifer
CTCAACCACTGCGCCACCAGGGAAGCCCAACTTGTGTTTATGTTTGACTGTGCTTTTGAATAACTTACACAAACTTCCTGACTGCATTAGATTTGGAGCATTAGATCTATCAAAATAAAAATAATAAACTAGATTTGGGGAATATTTGGGAAAAAAAAAAAAAAAAGCCAACCTCTCCCCAGCCATAAAAGAGAAGGAAATTTTGCAACATGCGACAACATGGATGAAACTTGAGGGCATTGCACTAAGTGAAATGAGCCAATCAATCACAGAAGGACAAATACTGCATGATTCCATTTCTACGAGGTACCTAAAATAGTCAAACTCATAGAATAGAATGGAAGTTCCAGGGCATGGGGGAAGGGGAAAGGAGAAGTTGCTTATCACCAGGTATAAATTTTCAGTAATGCTCGGTGACTAAGTTCGGAAACTGTGCCTATAGTTAACAATATTGTACTGCCCACTTTCAAATCTGTTAAGAGGGTAAATGTCATGTTAAGTGTTGTTGCCATAGTAAAATAAAAATAAAAGGCAGCCTCACCGTGGATGCAGGCTGTGCAGGTGCTGAGAGTGAGTCCAGCGGAAGGAACAGGGGTTGATGTGTCCCTTTCCTGCTCAGGCATTGAGTGGAATGGCAGGTGAGATCACCAGCACTGATTCCTCCTGCTTTAGTTGCTTTTGTTTGGGTATTATTATTGTTGTTGTTGTTGTTGTTGTTCCAAGTATATGCAGTGGACTTTTTTTTCACTTCAGATACGTACAGTTGATTTAAGCCACATTCACTTATGGCATACCTCCTCTGCAAAATTCTCCCACTTGTGTAAAATAATTATATAAAAGTACACATATCCACATATATACACTATCTGCAGGGACACTCAAGAAACTAGGAATACAGGTTACCTTTGCCAAGAAGGACAGCAGACTTGGAGAACTGGAGTCAGGAGGACACTTTTCAGTCTGAAATATGTTTGTATTATTCGAAGGTTTTACCATGTATCGCATTACTTTAAAAAAAAATACAAGTGAAAATACTGTTTAAAAATGCACAAAATATCTAATGGTTTAAGAAGATTTAACTGTAAACTGAAGACCTATTAACTCCTGCTCATAATGACTTACTCCTTCTCTACCCCAATTCTTAACTTTTGGGGACTCATAGGATCTTTAAAAGTTTGATAAAACTAAAACCCTCCCCCCAGTGGAATACCGATAGACACATACACATACACCCATGAAGTCCCTGAGCCCTCTGTTTAACGCTGTTACACTACATCGACACCTATCTGTGAGATTCTTGCCAAAAAATGTTTAATCTGAATCTATTCATGAAGATATAAGCAGATAAATCCAACATAAGGAATATTCTCCAATATAACCCCCTTAAATTCTTCAAAAATCCAATGTCATGGAACAAAGCAAAACAAAAATAGAAATCCCAAGAGACCAAGAGACACAACAACTAAACGCAGTGTGTGAACCTTGATTGAATCATGAACTGGGGAGGAAAAGAAATCTACAAAAGACATATTTGGGACAACTAGGGAAATGTGAATATGGATTCTATATGAGATGACATTATGGGATTATTGTTTATTTTAAGGGTGTGATCATGCCCGTAAACAACTGAGGGGTGAAATGTCCTGTCTGCAACTCACTTTATAGTTCAAAACTACTGCACACAGTGCAAATGAATGTGACGAAATGTTAACCATTGTTAAATCCATGTAAAGGGTATATGGGAACTCGTACTATTTTTCTAACTTTTCTATAAGGATGAAAGTTTTCAATATAAAAAGTTCCCTTCACTCTCCTATAATTGTAACACAGCGCCACCACCAAATTTCCCCCTTCTTCCTATTTACCCATTTGGCTTTCCATCTCCACCTGTCTTGCCAAAATGGATTGTTGGTAGAGTTCAAGAAATCTAGCACTTGATTCATTTCTTCCAAAAATATTATGAAGCATAGGCAGTGTCTCAACCTCAACCCAGGCTGCCTTTGTCTTTGTCTCTCTTGGCTATGCTAGGAGGAACTGTGCTGTTATCATCTTTATAACCCCAGTGTTATATACACAGTAAGGGGAAGCAATAAACATTTATTGAACAGAGCCTTTGGACTAGTTCACTGATCTTTAGTACCTATTGTGTTACTCCTTAGCAAAGCGGATAACAGATTTCATGGGAGGATGAAACAGATGCTGAAACCAAATCGCTAAAATGAAATTCTAGGGTTGCCTCTCCCACGAGTATGGATCAAAAGAGCCTAGCTTATAGTAGCTCTGTGCCACATTAGCAAGAGTATAGAAATACAAAGCACGCCCCAAGAAGAATAAAGTTAAGGTTTTTGCATTGCCATCTGTGCAAGCTGCTGGCTTTACCCGACTTCCACCTGTTAGCTTTTTATTCTCTAATACTGTGCTGACAGCATTTTTTGTGATGATGGAGCTGCAGAGCCCATCACTGGCAACATAAGTACCATCTTACTTTAGAGTAAATAAAACTATTTCAAGCAAATTGGAAACTAAGTGACAGAAAGCGCCACAGATGGAAGACACTAGGAACAGGAGGGGAAGGCTGCATTGTTCATCGTCCCTGCGGTCCAGGATGGAGTCGATTCTGAAATGCTGGCAGTGGACCCCAGCTGCCTATCGCCAGGTGTATGCAGAACAAGCCAACTGAATCCTTTGGGAATAAAAAGAAGCTGCTGTACTCTCCGTTACCTCCAGAATCAAATCTGTCCATTGCAATTGGTGTTTCACTTTTTGAAAAATGTGTCTTCTTAACTTTACTCATCGCCCATTATTTTTCCTTCTCTCTTTTCCTGTACCTTCCTTTCTCTTCAGAGAAGTCTCTAGAAAGAAAACACATGGCCCTCAACCATGGACCTGGGAGATCAGAGAGTCAGATTTACCATCTCCAGCTCCCTGCTAATACCAGAAACCTTGATCTGGCTAAAGGAAGAAAAATAGTGACACATGTGTCACCGGCTAAGTCATTTCAGCCCCCATCTCTTTCTGATTTGAAATACATTATCTTGATTAAGTTTTAAAAATAAATAAATAAATAAACGAAGACATTGGTAGTCGGAGTAATGGCAGAGCACATTGGCCCAGGACAGGCATTGGGAACTGGGAGAAATAACTGGTGATGTAAAACATGTTCCATATCCGAGGCTTTTTTTCATCTTCAGGTCTTTCTGCATCTTTCTACCCTCTCCCTTCTTTTTCCTCTACCTTTGACCCCCTCCACATCCTGTACCAGTGTCAGTTAATGACTGCCAAAGGCATCCGACTTGCTAAAATTATTTCTGTCTTGTGGAACCAAGACTATGAGTTCCCTTCTCCTTTTCACTCATTTGTCAGCCAGAAGGTTAAGCCCAAATTAGTCCACAGCAATCCACTATCTATGTGCTCTGATGTTTACCAAGCAGTGCTCTGTCCCAGGTACAAACAAACAGCAGAAAGCCTCGTCCTTGTCTGCAAGAAGTCTCTGCTCCAACAGAAGAAAGCAGACGTGGCAACAACTAAATCTAATGCAAGGGAGAATCACAGAGGGAAAAGCAATTAAATACCAATGAATGGCGAGTTCGCCAATCCCTACCAGGAGATTATACTACAGAAACTTTTTTTTTCCTAAGAACACTTAAATAGACAAGAGTGCAAAATAAAGATTTATTGGATGCCACACAAAGAAATCTTCAACCTTAAAAAGCATCTCTGGGCTTCCCTGGTGGCACAGTGGTTGAGAGTCCGCCTGCCGATGCAGGGGACGCAGGTTCGTGCCCCGGTCTGGGAAGATCCCACATGCTGTGGAGCGGCTGGGCCCCGTGAGCCATGGCGGCTGAGCCTGCGCGTCCGGAGCCTGTGCTCCACGACGGGAGAGGCCACAACAGTGAGAGGCCCGCGTACCGCAAAAAAAAAAAGCATCTCTCCTCCCAAATTTTTGCTAGGGGTGGGGTGTTGCACACTATGAATGCTTATTCTTTAGAAGAAAAGGAACTACATAGAAGACTGGAGTAACTGCTTATAATGTTATGTTTCTACCTGTGGTGGTGACTCTTAGTCAAGAATAGCACTTATTGTGCCTAACTCACAAGATGCTACAAATAAAGCTGAGTAAATTGTCTAGGGTTTCACAGACAATCGAAGCACCCAGGTCACTTAGGGGAGAAATATCTGACTGGTAGGTTATCCCCTTTCCCTTCTTTTAGTTATCCAGGGAATTAAGCGAGTTCAGAGAAAGTGGACCTCGTGAGTGACCTAACGAAACATTTTTCTAGAGTCAGGCAGCCATGACACATGGAAAGGGCAATACTGTTGGGAGAAGGCAGGAACACAGCAGAGAAAAGAGTGCCAGTTAGGGGCAGCAATCTGATATCCCTGAGGCCCGACTATAAATAACTGCTTTTCCCCAGCTCCCTATCACTGCTTCCCAAAGTGAGAGCTAGACTCCTGGCCAAAGGCTAAATATCAGTCCCACTCACTCCCTTCCCACAAAGCAACATTTCCTAATGCAACATGGTGGTGGGCCATTGACCAGCAGAGAGTCGGAAGTCAGATGCCTCTTTGTTGGATTCCTGCCCTCCATTTTCCAGCTTTTTGAATCTCTGAGCCACGCTTTTTCATCTGAAAAATGGTACAATGGTGATGATGATAATAACTAGCAACCATAAAATAGGCACTGTGCTAAGTGCTTTACATGCGTTATTCATTTAATCTTCAGAAAAAATGTCAGGGCAGTGTTAATTATTATTAGAAGTAATCATAATACTTCCTCCTTTACAGATGAAGAATTGCAATTCTGAGAGGAGTTAGTTAACTTACCCAAGGTCTAACCGCCCTGCCTGTGGTTATAAGACCTCTCTAAACAGGGTACTGGGGACTTCCCTGGTGGCACAGTGGTTAAGAATCTGCCTGCCAATGCAGAGAACATGGGTTCGAGCCCTGGTCCATGAAGATCCCACATGCCGCAGAGCAGCTAAGCCCACGAGCCACAAGTACTGAGCCTGTGTGCCACAACTACTGAAGCCCACGTGCCTAGAGCCTGTGCTCCGCAACAAGAGAAGCTACCTCAATGAGAAGCCCGTGCACCGCAGTGAAGAGTAGCCCCTGCTCACTGCAACTAGAGAAAGCCCGCGCGCAGCAACGAAGACCCAACGCAGCCAAAATTTAATTAATTAATTAATTAACAGGGTACTGATTTGTATGCCCACCACTGAATGCTACTGTCATTATTTTTGATGCTGTTGCTTGTGATGGTGATACTGGTTTTGTTGCTTTTCTCTCTCCCTAGATGCTGGGAGTTCTGAGGTCTATCAAGCACAAATCATTAGTACAAATCACTGGCAAGTCTAAACCAAGGCCTTGGGGACATTTTTTGAGCACCAGATAACAAAACTAATACACCTTTTAGATGTTTCATTGTTCAAATATACCTGTTGAGTATGAATGAGAGATCAAGAAGCAAGGAATGGGATTCAGTACTAGTATTTCGACTTCTTACCAAAAAGGGTCCCTTGGGCTTCCCTGGTGGTGCAGTGGTTGAGAGTCTGCCTGCCGATGCAGGGGACACGGCTTTGTGCCCCGGTCCGGGAAGGTCCCACATGCCGCGGAGCGGCTGGGCCAGTGAGCCATGGCCGCTGAGCCTGTGCGTCCGGAGCGTGTGCTCCACAACGGGAGAGGCCACAACAGTGAGAGGTCTGCGTACCGCCAAAAAAAAAGTGTCCCTCAACGCCTCTGTTTTTTAAGAGTTCAGAATGACAAAATGTAAGGTACATTGCCCTTACGTGTTTCACTTAGATTTACTAAGTTAAAATTATGTATCATATGCCAACTTTTGACTATCCAAACTGTACTTTTGCTCCATTCTTACCTTTTAATTGACCATGTATTGTCATGAAATAACTATGATAAATGTTTAAACCTCTCTCACGCCAAGATGCCCATCAGATAAAACACAGCAAGCATTTAGCACACACCTGGAGAATTCCCTAAGTAAAATAGAATTATTACTGCATGTCATCACTTCCTTCCTATAGCCAACGAATATCCCCACATCTGAAAGGGTCATCTTCAAGCTACACATGTATTTATAATAGCGTGTTCACTGTCTTCCTTCCTCTGGTGCATTGTCTGTGACCTTGACCATCAACATATGTTTATGAAGCTCTAGACATCTTGTGAGAGATTTCATAGTTATTGAAAGCAATAAAGAGTGACAAGGACAGTTCTATACTATAATACTGCCTGTCAAGAGAAAAATGTCACCCTTCCCAGAGGCATAATTAGGAGGTAGAAAAGGGAATGATTTTGTAGGCACAGTAATGAGAAGCTGGAGTAAAACACAGCAGCAATGGAAAGTGCCTTCTCTCCAACATGCCAGACTGGCATCCATCAGTCCACATCCAAAGGGTCCAGGTAACAGTGATGATTTCATGTCCAAAATGTGGAGCAGCAAAGAACGCCCAGGTTAGCAGCCCTCCTGAAGAGGGGTCAGCAGGACTTCCTGCGAAGAAATCTGACTTTTCCTAATAGCATCAATATGAAAACTAAAATAATGAATCCTCCAGTGCACCTACTAAGAACATTAAAAGAATTTAAGCTTCATAGTTCCTGAATACTCATACCCATAAACAAGAATCCACATACTCCACAGAGCTATAAATAAGTCTCGCCTGAAGGTCTCCTTCACATTCACATGTTTCTTCATAAAATCTGGTAGAACCTCCTCCCCTTTATCCTAAACTTTATCCTTGTCATTCCTGTCTGTCAGGAACAGGAGGTAAAGACACAAAAAACTGGGCTCCAGACGCCTGCTCTGTGAACTGGCCCCTGAAAGTTGGCTCTCCTAGGACCAAAGAAAAGGTGTGCCTGTAACTCAACATTAAGTCTGCGTGGCAACTCGGGGCCCTGTCTGTAAAATGAGGGAGTTTAGTGCAACCCCAGCCATCCTTCCAGCTTAAACATTTTATGATTCTGGGATGCATGGTGGTGCACGAGAAGAGTCTCAGCAGCAACCTCCCATGGCCTCTATACTGGTCCTTCTCACGGTGGTGTGGAGCCTGGGCCGCAAAGGCCGGGGGGCAGGGAGCTGGACACCACTCCCTCCTCTCAAAAGATGGAGCAGCTTTTTCCCAAGTGACTTTCTTCACCTCACAGAAAAATTATATCGTCTTCACTTTTATTATCAGTATCACTCACCTGCCAGTACCAACACCTGTCCCCACTCCCCCACTTCTCAGATTCGTGACCTCTCCGGGCCTCAGTTTCCTCATCTATAAAAGGAGGGTAGTCGTGGTAGCTATTGCTATTGTAAGGATTAAATTGGTTAACGTAGGGACGCACTTAGAACGGTCCATAGAACATAGTAAGTACCACTGTGTATTGAAAGTGTCCTTGCCACCTCTACGGTATTAATAACCACCAAATGGGACTAGGGAATCATAAGCATGTCAGTGATTTGACTCCATGGGTTTACATCATGATTCAAAGAGTCAAGGTCACAAACAAATGGGATAAAGGAAGACGGCAGCTCCAGAATACCAAGCCCACATTTTTCTTCAACTTTTCTGTAATGTGTTAAAGCTTTTTAGCATTTTAGAGTCCTACATAGTGCCTGTGTTTGATGGAGTAATTCTTCCCTAAGAATATTTTGTATTTTGAGTAACATCCCAGTTTGTGGGTTGAATCGGGGCAATAACAGCAAATGGTAGAAAAATAATGGGCTAAAATTATTCCCAAACGCAAACCTCTTCTCTCAGAATGAGGTCTAGAGGTATGGCAAGTAGGAACTGGACCACTGCTGCCTCTTTTACCCCCAGTAGCTAGTAACACTCAAAGGCTGTGGTTTTTAAATTATATTTTAACTAAGGTTTGAAAAAAAAAAAGATAATAGATCCAATCATTTAAATTCTTTTTTTGCCAATCCAATATTTGAAACCCTTATAAGCTCTAAAATAATATGTTCCCATCACTGAAGGTTTTCTTCGACAGGATCCTATAATTGCAACACATATCATGAACTAATTTATCCTCGTTTGTCTTAAATCTAGAGGGACATCCTGGCACCAGCCAAAGTAGATGTGGTCAGAATCACTGACATAGACTGATTTAGTTAACTTAATTGTACACATTCTTCATGGGGTGGGGGAAGATGTGCTCAGAAATGAGTGACTAAAAAATATAGTTTTCTCAAAAAGTGAATATAATTTGGTGTGGATGGAGTAGAGTGATCAGAAGACAAAGTCTTTCTGGTAGAATTGCCTCTGGAGATCCAACCCGTCATCCCCATTGGAAGGGTCCAGACAACTGACTGTGGGTGGTGAGGGAGGATCGGGTCCTACCACTGCCTCAAATCGGCACCCACAAAACCCAGAAGACTGTACGATCGGGTCTTCACTCAAGTGCAGGTGATGTAATGCATCTCATACAGTGATGTTATCCACGCTGTACAACATTCAAAGTGTGGTGAGGAGTTGAGGTTGGCATCCCCAGACTAGGTAACTCCTTCCTGGGTACTGACTACGGGAGCGGGTCTCAATCCGTTTTTTGGGAGCCCCATATGGCCACCCCATCAGTGGTTGACGAGTAACTCCCTCTTGCCAGTCTTCCATACATCCTCTCCCTCTCTCCTATAATCCTCCTCTCTCTGGAGGTTCCAATCCTCTGGTCTCCTGGCTTCTGGGTGGGTTTTCAGTTATCCTCATTTTCTACTCCACATGGTTCTACCGTGAGATGGGGAAGATTCAGATGTCTATGGGTGGAGGCAGTCCCTGACTTCCCCTCTTGCAGTCCCCTCTTCCCCTCTTGGGGGAAGAGTCCCTGATAATGATCTGGTCTCTGGGTGAGACCACGTAACATTGCAAAGGTTAATCTCCTGCTAGTATAATTTTCCTACCTTATTCAGCTAAAACAGCATAGTCCTCCTTCCTAGATTTCAGTTGTATTTCCTAAAGCTGCCTTCCACTACCATACTACCCTAGATAAAGTAGGTGCCCCAACCATCTCTATCACATTAAGTCAATTTATTTTATTCTTGGCACTCAATATTAGGTAAAAACTTACTTGAACTCTCTTACATACGAATTGCCTCTCTCCCCGTCTTGCCCCTGCCCCCAACCCCACTAGAATGTAAGCTCCACGGGAACAAGGGCATCACCCCTCTCAGGATATTTACTACTTTAGAGTCAATTCCTATCAAGGTGCGTGGCACAAGGTAGTAAGTTTAGGATCTGCATTTCCAGTTGTTGGTTAGTTTTATCACATGGGCACTTCAATTACAACTTGGAAAAAACTGAATTCAGGAAAGATGTTCTCAGAAAACCTCCTCTTCCTCCTTTCTACCATTTGCCCCAGCTGGAGAATTCAGTCATCCTGAAATCAACTTTCCTCTCCTTTCTCCAACTCCCACATTCCTTTCTTCTTGCACCATTTTCCTCCTTCTTACCCTCCACCCATCTCACCCGCTCCACTCCCTTGCCACATCTACTTGGCTCCCAACTTGGGCCAATTGTTCATCCTCAATCATCCCTCCTTCCCACGTGTAAGTGTTACCACTGCTGTGAAGCTCTTTCCTTCCCACCACAGTTATTGGCTGCCATCTCTGAGCATCACACCACTGTGTCCCTTGATTCACTCAGTGCTCTCTAGGTCCTTTTAGGGTCTTACACTTTCTCAAGAATCTGATTAAAGTCATGGGTCCAAGAAAATCCATATACACTCAAAACTTGACATAAAATGTCAGGACCCTGTATTTTAAACGTTTTACTGCAATATACATCATGATTATTTTGTTATAAGTATTTATTCACAGGGGCCACACCTGTCTCCCTCACTGGAATGTAAGCAGTTCTAGGGCAAGTTTGTATGTTTTAACTTTTTCCTTTAATCTCTTTGTGTGTAGCACTGTCCTTCGTATGTACTAGATACTGAAAAATGTTAATGAGCAGATTATCTAGGGTGATATTTAGGTTATTTTATTTAGATATTTAGGTTAATACAATGTCTTCTAAATATCAGTCACATGAGTAGCACCTTCACAGTGCTTGCCATATCAGCTACAACTTGTCCTTTTGTTTACTTACTTACCATTTAGCGTAGATTGTTTGCAAAATTATTGCCAAAGATCCCTTCCACCTCTGAACACAAGCGCCCCCAAAAGATGCAAAGTCTATTTCTCTTCCCTTGAATCTAGACTTGTCCTGTCACTTGCTTTGACCAATAAAATGGGGCAGGAGGGATGCTTTGTGACTTCCAGATCTAGGCCCTAAAAGATTCTTCAGCTTTTTTTTTTTTTTCCACTGTCTTGGGATCATGCACAATATAAAAAAGCCCAGGGCAGACTACAGAATGATGAGAGACCACACAGAAAGAGAGGGGCTCAGCCAGCTGCAGCCATTCTGGTCATTCCAGCTGGGCTGCCAGAAACATGAGTGAAGCCATCTTGGACCTTCCAGTCCCAGTCGAGCTCTCAAACCACAAGAATGATCCCAGCAGACATCATGTGGAAAAGAATTGCACAGCTGAGCCCAGATAATCCATAGAATCCTAATAAGTCATTGTTTCTTTAAGCCACTATGTTTTGGGATAGTTTGTTAACACAGCAATAGATAACAGATATCTGCTTTTCTTTAAATCATCTCTTTTTGTTTTACCTCTTTTGTTAAAATAAAATTTTTGTTACTTCTATAAATAGAAAATTAGTGTCACTTTTCATAAGACTAAACATGATGAAAGAAAAACAAAGCAATATTATTCACTTCTATCCAGATACTGCTGCCTACAGAAGCCTCTATGTTAGTTCCAAAATAAGACCTCCAAATGTCAGAGAGGTATTACAGATACACCAGAAGTAAACTGGAACTCTCTCCTTGGTGTAAGCTAGACTGAAAGAAGATATAGTGAAAGTAACATGGTCATTCAGAAATGTGATATTATGTAGTGCTCTATCACCAAAAATCATTGTCATGCTGCTATAGATAATAAGTAATAATGCAGGGAGTAGACATCTACAGAAAACATTGTGAGGAAGTTACTCGAATGGTTGACATTTGGAAGATGCAGTATTAACCTAACACCTCAACATTGAGATAAGCCACAGACAGTCCACATTTTTAGTGCCTGCTATACAACAGTACGACGCTAAACAGAGAGGGATTTGAATAAAAGATAAAACTTAAAGCAATCATGTCCTAGAAATGCTTATATTCTAGTAGAGAAGACAGGTATGTAAATAAATAGTTATAACACATTAACCATGGTAAACGTAACTGGATTCGATTTAAACTCGAAAGCCCATGGACTCAAATTCCAAATCCCTGACATTTTGTGTAAGAGCTTGAGGGTAGATGGCTATTTCCGGGCCCATAACTTTCATCAGCTTCTCAAAGGAGTCCAGTGGGACGCATTCCATAATTTAGGACACACTGGATTAGATAATGGTTCGATTGTTGCTACCTCAAGACATTTCCAGATTGCCTGGACACTTATTTTTAGTCGGTAATTCTGAAATCCAAACTCTTACCTTCTCTTTCCTCCTCGTGGTTTTATACCTTTCTCACACAGATATACAAAAGCTCTCTTAAATTCTCTGATCACCAGACTTCCCTCAAGATCTCTGCTACAATGTAAGTTCTTTGAAGCTAGAGACATGTCATATAACTTCCTGCCTTCCATTATCAATAAACATCTGTTAAATGAAGAACACACCTCCTAGAACTCCTGCAGGGAGTTTCTTCTGCTGTCTAGGACTGATTTTGAAACGTGTTTTCTATTGCTCAGACGCTGAATACTGAATGGGTATTTAATCTGAAATGTGTGCCAAATAAAATATTGGGGGGAAAAAAAGCACCAAGTTCTTCCTGCAATGTGTTCTATGTGTATATTCATCAATGTCTGCCGGGACGGGCATTTTCTGTCTGTGCCTGCTTAGGTCAATGTTGAATATTTTAAATGGTTTGGGGACCGAGTTTACTGACATACTGCATAAAGCAGCATTGCGATGTGCTTCACACACGGGGCCTCGGGGCCTCTCCCAGGCATGAAAGTGCTGCTGTTAATATGTATGCTTTCCTCACTGTTTCTTCTTTTATCCTATTCCTCCAACATAGCGATTTTGTTTCTCGCTGGAACTTAAATTCAGTGAAAAATAGAGACCTCTAAAATATTAGTACTTTCATCAGAATTTTAAAGAAAAATTTTCTTTAGCCGTATTGTGAAGTGAGGGAGCTGAAGTCTCCTCTGTTCAAAGTTCTTAAAGGTTTGACCTTTAAATTTCTTCTAAAATAGTTTTTGCATGAAAACCCAAGAAAGGGAGGATTGTGGTTTGTACCTTGGCATGGAATTTTATACGAGTGGGACGGAAACAGAGAGGTGGTGTTGAAGCCGTCTGCAGGATTTGCTGGCACTGATTGGGTCAGGAGTGGCCCAGTGTCCAAACAAGCACATAATTCATATGACTAATTCTAGCTTTTGCCTAATCCTCTGCCCCACCCCCATAAAACGATCAACATATATGGAAATCTTAGCAAAGCCATCATTTCATTCCCTCGAAATGATGGATTCTCCTCATACCTGTGCCTGAACTTTTCCACAAAAGAAGGGGACCTTCGGGGCAAGAGGTTGCAAAGGGCAACAAATCAAAGTGAGCACCCCAGCAAAACCTTCTGTGAGGGGAGAGAACTAAACATCTTTCATTCCAAGACATTTTCTGGGGGTGTGCTTCTGAGCCATAGGAGCACTGGTGTATAGCTCTGAAAATTTTTTTTTTTTTAATTTATTTGTTTATTTGGCTGCGTCGGGTCTTAGTTGCGTCGTGCAGGCTTAGTTGCTCTGCGGTATGCGGGATCCTAAGCTCCCCGACCAGGGCTCGAACCCGCATCCCCTGCATTGGAAGGCGGATTCTTAACCACTGGACCAGCAGGGAAGGGAAGGCCCCTCTGAACCTTTTTAATTACACCTCATTATAATTAGGAGTTTGAACAGACTAGCCATGACATGACACAATCACTTGCAGAGATTAACACATGTGTGTATTAATATGTGTAATAGAAAACACCTGCCGCTTGTAATGTACAGTTCACCTGATACAAAATAGCAGATTTTGAGGAGAATGCATCATAAATAGAGTAAGCGCCAGAGGCAAGCTGAAGCCCTACCTCCGGGGACCCACAAAATGATTGCAACAACAGCCTTTGGAAGAGCAGGAGAGTTGTTTTCTTTCTTTTTCTTTTTCTTTTTTTTTTTAGGAGAGTTGTTTTCATGCTCAACCCTCACAACTTTTCTCTTAGAGCTTCTTCCAGAAGGGAACAAAACAGACGTGTGTGTGTGTGTGTGTGTGTGTGTGTGTGTGTGTGTGTGTTCCTGAGTTGAGGTAGAAAGTTCTAGAAGTAGGTGTTAGGTGCCTGAGATGCCAACAAAGCAGCTGAATAAAGCAGGGTCCATAAGGAGAGGGTTAAACCAGAGGTCCTGGAATGTTTCCCTCCAAGTTCAAAAGTCTACTCTTCTCTGATTAGGGGCAATTGAATGAGCATAAAAACCGGCTTCTCCCCAGATCTAAATAGCAAAAGGAAAAAGTGGAGTGTTTGCTGAAAGGTGGTGGGAGGATGAACAGGCAGGGAGGCACCGTCCAAGCCCAGTCCCTCAGAAGCTGTGGACAGAGGGGGAGGCTCCGGGGTGCTTTGAGCCTCCACTCAGTGGATGGGACAGCGAGGCCATCCGTCCCCTGAGCACACCTGGAGCTCCCCTCCACCTGGTGAAGACACCCCGTGCGCCTGGATGGACTGTGCACTCACACAAACACCCCTGGGGTGGGCTGCAGTGCAGACAAGAGCAGGAGAAAGACATGGAATCTGAGTCTTTGAAGTAAAATCTCCATTCCCTGTCTCCTCCATCCACGCTGATAATGGTGTGGAAGAACCCAGAAACAGTCAAAATGTCTGGGTCAGTTCTCTGCTCTACCGTTTACTTGCATATGACCTTATGTAAGTGATTAAACTGGTCCCAGCCCAAGCCTTTTTTTTTTAATTCTTTTCCATTATGGTTTATTACAGGATATTGAATATAGTTTCCTGTGCTATACAGTAGGACCTTGTTGTTTATCCATTCTATATATAGTAGTTTGCATCTGCTAATCCCAAACTCCCAATTCAACCCTCCCCCACCCTCACTTCCCCTTGGCAACCACATCTGCTCTCTATGTCTGTAAGTCTGTTTCTGTTTCATAGATATGTTCATTTGTGTCATATTTTAGATTCCACATATAAGTGATGTCATAGGGTATTTGTCTTTTCTCTTTCCTCAGAAAGGAGATGCGGTACTTATATACAATGGAATATGTCAACACTTCGTTTAGTATATAATCTCTAGGTCCATCCATGTTGCTGCAAGTGCCATTATTTTATTGTTTTTTACGGCCGAGTAAAATTCCATTGTATATATGTACCACATATTCTCTATCCATTCATTTGTTGATGGGCACTTGGGTTGCTTCCATGTCTTGGCTATTGTAAATAGTGCTGCTATGAACGTAGGGGTGCATGAATCTTTTCAAATTATAGTGTTGTCCGGATATATGCCCAGGAGTGGGATTGCTGGATCCTATGTGAGCCCAAGTCTTTTTAAACTGCAAAATGGACATAAGTGTAGTGTTTACCAAAACAAAGTGGTGAGGATGGGCCCAGGCTAGGGAACAGCTCCTGTACTTGTGTGCCTGTGAGGGAGGGGCAAAGGGGTGGCCTTTCACGGACGGACTGCACTAGTGCACAGGGGACAGAGAACAGCAAATGGCACCTCAGTCTGTCAAATATCTCATCTGCCGGCCAGAGTCCAGCTGAGCCACACTGAGTGGACATCTGGGCCTCCGCCTGCACAGGGCCCTCTGTCCCACAGCCCTGCCTCCCTCCTGCAGCTAGGACTGACCACTTCCTGCCTCTGCCGCTTGTGCACTGGAGCCCAGCCCCTCTCACCTCCTCCAAGACAGTGCTCCGAACTGTCTGCTAGCTCTTGCATCACCGAGCTGTTATTCTCTACTGGATCATTCCCAGCACACAACCGTGCTGCCATAATTTCTCCCACTTAAAAAAATTTTTAAACTTTCCTGGTCCGACATCGTCCTCCAGCTACCACCCTATTTCTCTTCCTTTTGAGAGGAAAACTCCTCTAAAGAGGACCCTAGAGCCTGCCTCCTGTCCACCTCCTCCCATTCCTTCTGGAATCCATTCCAAACAGCTCTCAGCCTCATTACTTCATCAAAATAGTTCCTGTCGGGGCTTCCCTGGTGGTGCAGTGGTTGAGAATCTGCCTGCTAATGCAGGGGACACGGGTTCGTGCCCCGGTCTGGGAAGATCCCACATGCCGCGGAGCAACTAGGCCCGTGAGCCACAACTACTGAGCTTGCGCATCTGGAGCCTGTGCTCCTCAACAAGAGAGGCCGCGATAGTGAGAGGCCCGCGCACTGCGATGAAGAGTGGCCCCCGCTTGCCACATCTAAAGAAAGCCCTCGCACAGAAACGAAGACCCAACACAGCAAAAATAAATTAATTAATTAATAAAACTCCTGCCCCCGACATCTAAAAAAAAAAAAAAAAAAGTTCCTGTCGAAGTCACCAATGACTTCCACGTTGCTGTCCCCAAGGTCAGCTCCCAGCCCTCCTCTAGCCCACTCTGTCAGCCACACCTGACATGCTGGATTCCTCCCTCTTTCTGAAAACTCTTGATTCACTCAGTTTCTGGGACTACATTCTTCTCACAACCCTAGAACGGTATTCCAACCCACTTGGAATAAAAGCCAGAAGCCTTAGAATGGCTTTAAAGGCCGTTTTTGAGTCCTGGAAATGCTTTTCTTCTAGATAACCACAGCACTTCCTCCCTCAATCCCATCAGTTCAAACATTAGCTTATCAGCCTGGGGGTCTCTCCCTGGCACCCTAGGTAAAATAACTGCCTCCCTAATGCCCTCATTCCCTTACCGGAAGATTAATATTACAATTGCCCTTGTAAGATACATTGTATAAATTATACAATTACAGGTTTACTTGTTTTATATCAACTGGTTTTGCCCATTGCCCTATCCCCAGCACCTACAACACTGTCTGCCCATAGTAGGGATCTGGGTATTTATAAAATGATTGAGTGAAAGAATTCTAAGCCCTGGAAACTAGACAGAGAGGCTGTGCACATAGCCAGCCTTTGGTATTTAGTGAGAGAGGGAAAGTTGTCAGAATAGAAGTGGACAGAACTAGGGATGTTCTGTACACCCTACTTATACTGGGCTGGATGGAGCTCTCCCTGTCCAAGGGTGAGACAGGACAAAAGCAACCTGATGCCTTTGAAAAGATTCTACCGTACCAGGGAAAATCTTGATGTCCTGTTTGGTGTCCTAAATAGAGGTGTATGAAAACACGATCTCCATGAAATCAGAGGACAGACATTCAAGAATGAATAGGCTATGATGAAAGGAGAAAAGAGAATGAAGCCACTGGAATAAGAAGAAAACATGCAAGGAAATTCAAAATGCCGTATCAGAATGAAAGTCTTCCTTTGAATCAATAATGATTCTAATTGGTCCTGCAGAAAATCACCTGTAGTGTGGATGGATAGCTTGAGTAGCTCTTCTGAAATGCAGCACAAAGGTGGGAAAAAAAATGCATAAACAAGAATAAAAGACATTTTCCAATATATTAACAATGTTAGGATCTTCAATGATTTTTTTCTCACTTCTATATACTTTTTCCTATTCCTAAATTTTCCATAACTTATGTGTAGAATTATAATATCGAAAAAATGGAAAGGGAAAAAATTAAATACATATATCTTAAATTATTTTTTCACAGTCTTTGGGTTTTCTGAGAGAGCAGGAAATTATTCTCTAGCTGACTGTGCCCATGCAGCCTAGTAATGCAATTCTTTCCCCCTGGCACTCAACTACCTAATTCAGAAGAGACCATGAAATTCATTCTAGTAGTAATTACTGTAGGATTTGGCTTTTTTAATATGACTAATCTCAGGAAGGTTCCAATACTTTGGGTAAGATTAGGGGCACTGAGAAATCATGAAACTGGGAACACTTTATTTCATAATCCTCTGCCTGTCACGGTGATGGGTACACAACCATTTTGTTTAAATGCCTGTTAGGATGGAGAGTGCCAATTCCACTTAAACGTACACATTCTGAGTAAGGGGTGAAAAAATGTTCTTGGGCTGCTGGGCCTAAGTGAATGTTAGAGCTTCGATGGAAACTCTGCCTTGCTGTCCTACAGCCCTAATGTGGTGGTCTTAGCTGCTTCGGGCATGCTTCCAAGACTGCAGTTAGGCCTTTAAAACGTCCATTGGTTCTGCCACTATGTAGTGCTATTTCTTTCCCTCCTTCCCCAAACTTGCAAGCTCATTTCTTCTTAAATGCACCATGAGATGATGCATGAACACATTTTATTTCCTCAGTGGAAATGAGGATGCTGTACAGCTGTTAGACTTGAAATCACCAGGTGGTACTTGGAAGCAGGAAGTAAGATGCTGTTGCCAGGGTAACCACACATTCTTCCAGTGATGGGAAGAGCTGCCATGTTTTCTATGCTCTTAGGAATATATGTTATAAAAGGATTGGCTTAGTGCATATGAATATTTACTATTTTAAAAGAACACGCATTTCTTCATAAACCAGCAGAATACTTTTTCATATGCCTGAAAAAGAGATTTTATCTTTTCAGGGCATTAGGTCTCATCTTTCTTTACCAATAGAATTGTAAGGATCCAGTAATAACTTGTATTTTATGTTACCCATAACATACTTGTGCATCTCATTTTATACATTAGATGGATTCATTTTAAGTATGAAATTAGAGCTTAGTATTCATACCACTGTGAATTCTATAAGAAAATATATTTACAGAATGTATTCAATTCATCAGTTATGAGAATCATTATTTCCATTCACAGTAGAATCTCAGAGATATAGAGGCTAGTCCTCTGAGCTCCTCAAACCTGCACTGGAGTTGACAGACCTGTAGGGCAGTTCGGAACCACCCTGGCAAGGAAGAAGCAGTCGCACAACACACAGAACAAACCAAAAAGAAGCCAATAACACAAATTTCCCTCCTTCCTTCCTTCCTCCCTCCCTCCCTTCCCTCCTTTGAGTTCTGTGTACTGAGCTCCTACTTCGTACTAGGACTGTGGCAGGTGCTGTGATACTTTCTCTAGGGATTAAACCCAGCAATGGAGGTACAGGTAGTATGTTAGGTTCATCTTCAACTGTACTAGATTTTGTCAAATTGTTTTCTAAAGTGGTAGTGCCAGTGAAATTCTCCCACGAGCAATGCATAAGAGTTCTCTTTGTTCTACGTCCTCACAAACACTTGGTCTCTGGTGGATGTAAAATCCTAACCTTCTGACAGTTTTCATATTGCATTGCCCTCATCACTATGCTCTCGTGATTACTGGCTGTGTGAGATTTCTTTTCTGTGCACTGCCTGGTCATATCATTTCCCGATTTTTCTACTGGGTTGTCTTCTTATCGATCTATAGAGATTATTTATATATTCTGGGCATGAATTTTTTGTGTGTGTGGTACGCGGGTCTCTCACTGTTGTGGCCTCTCCCGTTGCGGAGCACAGGCTCCGGACGCGCAGGTTCAGCGGCCATGGCTCACGGGCCCAGCCGCTCCGCGGCATGTGGGATCCTCCCGGACCGGGGCACGAACCCGTGTCCCCTGCATCGGCAGGCGGACTCTCAACCACTGCGCTACCAGGGAAGCCCATGAATTTTTTTTATATGTTTCAATCTCTCTCGTACTTGCACACTTGTCTTTCACTTGTTTGTGTCTTTTCATCACAGAAGTATCTAATTTTAACATAGTCAAGTTTATTTATCCATATTTTTCTTTGTATATTGTTTAAGAAATCCCTACCTATCCCAAGTTCATGAAATATTTTTTACATGTTTAAATATATGATTTTCATATTTAAGCCTTTATAATTGATTTTCATGTATACTATGATATAGGAATCTAATGTTACTTTTTTTCCTGTTATAATAAAATCCATTACTAAGCCATCAAACTTTTCCCCAGAATGACCTCTCATATATATCAAGTTTTCATATATGTGTAGATCAGGTTCTAAACTTTCCATTCTGTGTCATCAGCATATATATCTAAGCCTTTGCTATTACTATTCCGCCTTGATTACTACAGCTTCATGATAAGTTTTCTATTAAAGTAAAATTCTGCACTTCTTTGAAAGTAAAATTCTATTCTTCTTCAAAATTATCTGAACTATTGTTTGCTTCTTTGCTCTCGTATGTAAAATTTAGAATAATTTGTTGAACTGCTACTGTCGTCATGAGTATTTTATGCTATGGATTGCGCAGCTGATTTTTACATACAAAGGTTAAATAGATACATACAATCTGATGAGTGGGAACTCCACTACTAAGTAAGTTATATATACAAATTTGAAAAGTGCCATCTCTCCAAATCATATCAAACAATGATTGCTGTGTAACTTTGGTTGATTATGGATATTGACAGACATTGGGTCTTTCGTCAGTAAGAACCTTGGCCATCTCACTCCGCTTTGCATAATGCTACCATCAGCAATCAGTGGCCAATAATTCTTTCTCCTCCTGATTAGTGTCAGTAGCTGGTAGAAGTTTCTACAGTTCTTGATGACACAGGAGGAGGTCCCAGCACTGGCTCACTGGCCCGTGTGCGAGGTGAGACTGGAATATGTCCCACCTCATCCATGCTGCTCCCCGGCACCTCCAAGCTGCTTGCCCCTCAGAGTCCTCAACATTAATCACATTTCTGGGATAGGATTTAAATTAGTCTGTACATCTTTGGAAACTTCAGGCTTGTCACTGGCTCCATAGCAAATGTAGGAATCTTGCAGAGCTAGGAGAATGTTATGTGTATCTTCACATTCCTATCACATGTTTAATGCCTAGTGGCACTCAGAAATACCTTTATTAAATTGCAGTAACCTAGAGCCACAATAGCTATCTCTGTCTTCATCAAGTGCTGGCCATGAACTCTGAGCACATTTTATGCATCAAGCGTAGTGCTAGATACTTTGTACATATTGTTTCAGATTATCCTTACAGCGATCTTGCAAAGTAGTTAATATAATCCCAAATTTGCAGGTAAGGAGGTTGAAGATTAGAGAAGTTATTGCCTAAGGAAAGTGTAATAACTAGCAGTGAAGATTCAAACTCAGATCTTTTCAGATTCAAAAGTCCTTGATCCTTCCTACACCATTTCAGACCACGTCAAAACCGTCAAGTTTAAAACAATAAACATAATGTGACTATTTATGTTTAGGGATACTTATTTACAAATTTCCATTTGCCCATATGATAAACAATTCAATCACTTACTTAAAATGCATTAAATGCCTATAATATGCTAGGCACTGGCAGTCCTTAAAAGCAGCTGAGAATTAACCTGAGTGTCAACACACCCTGAAAATAGTTAGAAAAAGTGAAAATGTCAAATTAGCTGGGGCATATAATATGCAAAACAAAACAGAAATTCAAGGTTCTCTGACTGATTACTTGGAAAGGCTACAGATATACTAACTACTATAAATTTTGCCCCAGAGTTGTTTATTGTCCTTTTGTCTAGTCTGAGTTGAAAACCCCAAGAATTTTAAATCATTCCAAAAGATTCTCTAAATAAATTGGGACAAATTCACAGGCCAGATACCAAGGTAGATATTTCCCACCACATGAACTATGCTACACATAATTAAGCAAGCAAAAGATGTTTATAAATTGTAGTCCTGGTTAATGGAAAATATGGGGACAAACCTCTTTTTTTAATCAATAAAAGGTAAAGAGCCTGGTTCTCTCCCTATATCCTTTGGGGAGCATAGTACAGTTTGTAAAAATGGAGGAAATCATAATAGCCATCTCGAAAGCTCAGGGTGATTAAATGTGGTAATGCATTGAAAAGTACTTTTGAAACTCTACTGTGTTGAGTGCATTGTTACTTATTATTAGATAGAAGTTTGATAATAGGAACAATTGTCTCTAGAGTTATGTTTATACTACAAGTGAGAGAAAAAGCAGAGTTATACCTCATTTCAGAATGGAAAAAAAACATAGGGCAAGAGATGGGAATGGAAATGAAATGTTTCTAAATGAAAAAGGGATAAGAATAGAACCAATAGAAGTTATTTCAAGTTTCCCTAAGAATGAGAGTAAATATATTTGGAACAATAGAACTGTGAAGTGCCTTTTTACAGGTGGCACTCTCTTTGACAGGATAGTAAAGATATTACCTGATTCCAAAGTTCAGAACCACTGAAACCCTCAATAGAAGAATCTGTGGAGGTAACGTCAAAGAGTCAAGACTTTCCGCTATGTTTGGTTGAAGTCCAAACTTTAATGTGATTTTAATCTATTGCATGTCCAATGAGGAATTTAACTGAGGATAATACTGAAAAGAAATACTGGCTGAGAAACAAGAGAGGCCAAAACCCACAAATTTTGTGAGGCCACTCCTGACATGATTTTATGTCAATAGACTGACTGGTTTTTAGCCAGGGCCTTTTCCAAGTACTCAGTCTTTCAGCTTGTAAATCATTGGAAATAGAATAAAATGCATCATCTTAAACTGTAAGTGCATGTAGATAAAAAAAAAGACCAATGACATTGCAGAAATGATTTCTGGCTAAAAGGGTCTAATATTCTGGTGCCTTTCTCCTCATTTTCAGATGTGTATAAGGTTTGGCAGGACCTTAACCCTAAATTAAGTGCCTTAGTAAAACCTCTGATAGAAAACAGTCTTGGACTGACTGTCGGCAAGATGCTTGTGGATTATCTTAAGTAGTAATTAGCAGCTGCCCAACGGATTCAATGACAAAAAGCACTCAACCATCTCTTCCCCGACTGGGACTATTTAAGTAGACTAAGACTGAACGAAATTAACAGCACTTCTCCTGAGCTGAAGCATAGGAGGTAATACTCAAACACCTGCTTTCAAGGCTGCCACATTCAGTGTGCAGTTTGGGTACCACACCAAATCCTGGGTGGAGGAGGGGCGGGGGCTGAAATCCAGCCTGTATTACACTTTTCAAGCCCTGCACCCTGGGATGGGACTGCATCAGCCAGGAAGAAGAGGGGTCTTCTTCAAATCAAAAGCCTGTGAGTCTGAAGGGCTGCAAGGCTAGCTGTCACAAAACTGTCATAAAGACTAGTGGACCCTACCTGGCAGACTCAGTAGTGAGTCCCTAAATGACTTAAGGAAAACCGTGACTTTCCCATTTCCTCCAGAGTAAGCCTTTCACATTATCAAACTACAACTGCTTGACAATCCACACACTGACTACAGCCCATCTCCCATTGAAGGGTACCACCGAGGGTCTTTATCTCCAATGGGAAATAATATAAACAAATCAGTATGTAGCAAGGCCCCCGCCTGGGGCTTTAAGCAATGGCATTCATACTCTCCTATACTTTCCTCACCATCTTGCTCTCCAACTTTAGCCCCAGTTGGATAGAAGCACCTAGAAGATGTTTCACAAGAGGGGATAAATCCCAAGGATCATTTTTCTTTTAACTTGAACTAGTGATATATTGCTTAAACTGCCATTTGATATTAGCCTCTCTGACATGGCAAAGACAAAATTCAAGATTTTTTAGTTGTTTAAACTAACACTAGCATAATGCTTAATAGGCACTAGGCATGGTTCTAAGTGCTTTCTTTACGAGTACAAACTCAGTAAATCCTCACCAGTTATTATTCACACTTTACATTTGTGAAAACTGAAGTCCACAGCTAGTAAAAAGCAGAACCAGAAATCAAGGTAGGCCATCTGGACCCAGAGTCCATGCTCCCTAGATTGCTTTACTGTAGTTGCCACTGTATTTGCAACAAAACAGTCACCTCTGAAGAATATATTTTCCAATCCTTCCATGCTGTGAGTAATGCCCTAGGTTAAAGTCTTTGGCAAATAAATGCTGTGGTCCTTGAAGCCAGATATAATACCTAAATTATTAAAAAATATTTAAAATATCTTATCAAAAGAGTATATTAGGATGCAGTGTTCTCAAGTTAAGTAAGCAGAGACCAGCTAAGAAGATTTGCTTCATATTCAACAGAAAACATAATTTCTGCAGAATATCTGAAATATTTTAAAGCAAGATGAAATGCTTGCCCTCAGATCCCCTCTTTCCAGGACCAAGGGATGCAAAAATCCCATATTCTTAATAATCATCTGACTTGTCACAGAAGGCGTTCAGCACCTTTTCTCTTCAATTCTTTGTAAATTTAGGTTACAAAGTTTATGAAGAGAAAAATTTCAAATTGTATTAAAAAACATAAGGGGTTGGGGAAGGGGTGTCTCTAACCAGGACTTCTCATGAAGTTTCAGAATCATAAGCAGCTTGGAGAAGGAAACTAGAATACCACTTCTCAGATACATGTTCTCTTAACTGTTCTAAATGAAATCTCCAGGACAAAGGAACTTAGTAATCATAAACCAGTACTCAAAATGAACTTTGGGCTTCCCTGGTGGTCCAGTGGTTAAGACTGTGCTTCCGCTGCAGGGGATGTGGGTTCCATCCCTGGTCAGGGAGCTAAGATCCTGAATGCCGCACGGCATAGCCAAAAAAGAAAAAGAATCTCTAATTGTGATCAAAGATATACATATGCATGAATACATGCATGTATATGTAAATAGATATGTTTTATCCCATTATAGTCAGCTAACTTGAAGCATAATGCAAATTAAAGCCAATTTAGAATCAACTTTACAAAGTAACTAGAAATTACTAATTAATTAACTAACTTCTGATTTTCCAAAATTGAGAAAGTGGATTTTAGCCTGATGGGTTAAAAACATAAGCGCTAGGTACTTGCTGAGAGCACATCTGGAATCACTTTATCTGGAACTGTTGTATAATGAGGTGCTAACATAGCCGAAACAAGTGTGTGTGTCCTGGACTTAACCCCTTTTCAGTAGCAAGTTCAAATTCCAGAACAGCTTGTCCAGGGATCATGTTGGCAGGAATGTGCTTGTCTTGGAAACCTATGGACCAAAATATGCTCATCCTCAAGAAAAGCAGGTCCTGCAGGTAACAGGGGCTGGTCAGTCAGTGTTCTCAGATGTCTCAGAACTTCTGGTTCTCACAGATTCTTACCCTCTTCCCAATACCAAGCCCATGTTCTCTTCAGCACTACTTGTAAAACAAAAGGCAATAAGCAAGAAGTGATAAAGAGTCCTAACAAAATATCAGCCAGACCAAGATATTTGGGGAGAGGCAATTTTTCACAATGGCAATGATGAAGCCTGTGAATGGAATGTACCATAGATCTAGATCTACGTACCATAGAATGTACGATAGGTTGTCAATTCACAAGTTTTCTGGTAGAAAGAGATTTATCTAACGGCTGAATAATACGATTTATTAATTCCCATGACATGACACTCTGAAGTGCATGAGGTCACAGGAGACCTGGGTTCTGCCACCAGTCTTGCTGCTAACCAGCAGTTCAACCAGCAGTTAAGTCATCTTCCTGCCTGGCCTCAGCTGTTTCCCTCCATAAAATAAGACTAGGCAGATAATCTCTAAAATCCCTCCCAATTCAGAAGCTCTCCTAGATTCAAAGTTTTTTAATGAAACTCAAATACATTTGTGCATGTCTGTGTGTGTAAATGTATGTGTATATAAATGTGTGGGTGCATGTATGTATACGTATGTGTGTACACACACACACACACACACACGGGGAGAGAGAGAGAAAGAACCCAAACAACCTATTGAGAATTCAAGTAGGCATGAAAATCCAGAGGATCCTCTATACAGTCCAGGAACAATTATTTGATTGTCATCTCCTCCTCGTGCAGGCCATATGGGTGTTCACCCAGACAGGCCTTGAGTTCTCACCATTTATACCTTTCAGCCTCTCTCATTTCCTTCTCTCTTCTTAACCACCTGACTCCAGAAGATGTACAGTATAGGGCAGAAGTTTGCAAAACTGTGAAAAGATGCCATGCTTCTCCCTAAATTTTTTTATTCTAAGAAATATAGCTATTTTCACTTTAAAAATGTTATTTATGTTAGCATTTTATGGGTTCATTTTTTTATATGAATTAAATGTTTTAATTTCTAATATGGTAAATATCAATAGAATAACCCACCTGAAGAAAACTCTTCGTGGTCCTCAATAATTTTTGAAAGTGTGTGCATTTGGGCAGGGGGGAGCAGTTCTAAGACCAGAAAGTTTGAGAACTCCTAGTATAGTGGTTAAGATCATAAACTCCAGAGCCAGACTGTCTGAGGTCAAGTCCCACTTCTACCACTTAGGATTTGTGTGACATTGAGAACAGTTGCTCAACATCTCTGTGCCTCAATTTCCTCATCTATCAAATGGGGGTAATAATAATAGTGCTTACCTTGTCATGAGGCTTAAATGAGTTGATACATGCTGTACGTTATCCATCATTCTCTTTGGTGTCTTTCCCTTCCTCTTCTCCACTCCCCAGTTCATTCTCTTTTATTCTCATTCTCATTCTCTCTCTCTCTCTCTCTCTCTCTCTCTCTCTCTCTCTCTCTCTCTCTCTCTCTCTCTCTCTCTCTCTCTCTCTCTCTCTCTCTCTCTCTCTCTCTCTCGCTCTCGCTCTCTCGCTCTCCGGCCCTCGCTCTCCCCCCACCACCATTTTTACTTGTTTGCTTTTGCTTGGTTTGGTTTGATTTGCTCTGCTCTAACTACTGCTGCTTCTGCCCTAGGCCAGCAAGTAGCTGTGATTGGCCTTCCCCAAGGACCGCAACTACCATTTTCCTACTCCTGTGCCGTGGCAGCCAGCTATACTTTGAATTTGCCCTTCACAGATGCTCCATCAGCAAAAGACAACTGGAAAATCAAAGTAAGCAACGCTAAGTTTTTAAAAACACGCCATGTCAGATGAGGTAGAATGTGAAGTAGAAACTTTAGCCTCAGGAATGATCAATGAAACAGAAGGAAGTAAAGAGAAAATGCAGGCAATTGCATTCATTCCTTAAAGGAAAAGGTGATATCTATGCAAACTCTTGCCAAATTTGAACTATTTTCTTTCACAGGCTTCCATCTCCTTTCTTAAATCTTTCTTCCACTTCCCAGAACGCCACCCCCCAACTCCCAGAACCTTCAGGCCATCAACTGGCCTCAACATTCTGATGAACTGATCAGATTCCGATCAGAGGCCGATCATGAGCACGTTCTGAGGGCCCTTTAACCTTGGGGTGGGGGTCAGGGTTGAGTTTTACTAAGTATACAATCACAGTCCCTTGTTTCTGTATTAATTTTCTAATCTATAAAGTATTTTCACATAAATATTCCTTTAATTCTTAACAATCAGCATGTGATTATTCCTATTTTATAGTTCTGGAAACTGAGGCTCAGGGAAGTGAGGCCACAAAACTTTGAACTCACAGAACCGAAACTGGATTACAAATGAAATTGGAGAACTGTGAAAGACTCGGGGAGGGGGAGAGAGACTCGGCCAGGAGGGACGAGGCCTGATGGAGAAAGGTGGAGCTAGGCTATTTTTGTTAGGGGGTTACCACTTAAGCAAATCTGCTTTACTGTGGAATTAACCTCTATTAATTCCCCAGGGTTTTTCACAGCGTCTTTATTGCCTCCACAACTCAAGCTATCCATTCTCTAAAAATTCCAAGATTTATTTATTTATTTGTTTGTTGATTTATTTATTTATTTGACAAATTTTTTGTACAATGGCTACCTTGGTGATACTGTTCTAAGGAGGAGTTTAAGGAAGGTACACCCGTATGTTTTATATTTGTGCTGCTTCAGAATAGAGTGTTTGTAAATTGAGAACTGTCCGTATGGCATGTGTGATGTCATTAAATATATATTCGGTCAGTCCAAAACTATCTGGCACTTGTCCTTTACCAACATTACTGAGTATTTTAGTTTCTCAGTCATGCGAGCTTAAAATGCACAGCCCAATCTAATGAATGTCAAACTTGTGCAGTGACTCAAGTCGATTAAAGTATTTTTAAACAGAAAAAAATTAAGAGTCACAAAGGATCAATTGGGGTGAATAGTCATGTTAGGGGAATACAAAGAGGAATCGTTTTAAACCATCCGTTCTTCTGAATATGTTTAAATGTGCATTAAATACAACTGTTAAGAAAAAAATGTTTATGTGAAATAACAGACATCTGAAACAGGCATGTGCTGTTCTTTGTATGTAAAAGAACTGCTATGCAATCTGAAATATTTTTTAGTAATAGTAATATATTTAAGTTAATAAAACTATGCCCTTTTACCTATTTTTGGTAACCATCAGCTCTGTCCAATAGTACTTTCTGCAATAATGAAAATCTCTGCCCAATAGAGGAGCCACTCGTCACATGTGGCTGTTGAGCCCCTGAAATGTACCTAATGCTACTGAGTAACTAAATTTTTAATTTAATTTTCATCAATTTAAATTTAAATAGCCTCTTGTGGCTAGTGGCTGTCTTAGAGAGTTATCAAGTTCCCCTCAGCAGTAAAAAAAAAAATCCTATGATTCTATCATTCTAAAGACCCCAAATTGTGAGGTCAGGATTAAGACTGTGGTTATTTATTAATTGGGTGAAGAAATAAAGTAAGCTAACCTGACAAAATTTTTCAGAGGTTGTTTTTGCTCTTATTTAATAAACATCAAAAAACTATTATGTGCAAAATAACAAGTTGGACAATGGGATATATACCCATACTCAAAATATATATCCCTGACCGGGTAGTTTATACCTAGTGGTAAAGAAAGAAAGAAAGAAAGAAAGATAGATAGATAGATAGATAGGAAGAGAGAGAGAGAAAGAAAACAAGGACATATAAGAAAGGAGGAAAGTGGGAGGAGTTTGGACAGAGCCTGTCCCAGTGGGTACAATGGTCTCACAGTTTCTGTTAAATCCCAACTCAGTACATCCTAACAAGACAAGGCTGATGAGTAAACTCACCCTTTTAACTAGTATTGCTTGCTAAGCTCCTATTTTAGGCCAAACAACTGTGCTGAGCTCTGGTGACACACTGTTGAGAAAGACAGAATGCCCTTCCGGAAACTTAAGAATCTCTTGGGAAGCAGAGTCAGGTGAGCAAGCAATGAGAATGCAATGTACCACTGCAGGCATAGATTCTAGGTGCCACAGGAGCACACAGAAGAGGCTTCTATCCCAGTCTTGGAGGCTCAGGGAAGGTTTCAAGAGCAGAATAGAAGGTTCCAGGAAGAAAAAAAAAAAAGAAAAAACCTGGAGTATCTTCCCTATTGAATCCACCTAATATTTATATTTCTTTGTGGAAATTTCCTTTTCATTGGGCATTATGTCATCGACCATTTCAAGGGTGTTCATTTCTTGAGTACATTTCAATCGATATATATTATTCAAACTGATGATTGAACAGCTTCATCATTTTCCTGGAGGGCTCACCATGTCCTAGGCGCTCAAGGTATATGTGGAGACGTTTCTCCTAAGGAAAATAAGTTCCCAGGTCAAATATTTCAATAACCTTCCATGCAAGAAAAATGTAATACTGCCCTAGAATGCATGGTTTCTTCTTAAGAGTTTCTTTTTTAAATTACGTGTGATTTTCTATCCAAACTAAATTTAGACATTTCTCCGAAATAAACTTCAGGAAGGCTAAATAAGTAAAAGGAAAAAAATCCCCAACAAAATGTAAATTTAATATTTCAATGCAATTATGCTTGTTAGTAGGGAATTTCTACAGCATTGTGACCACAACGTGGGATTTACCTCGGACAGTTTGGGTTCAAATTACGGTTCTTTCACTTACAAGCTGGAGGGGACTTGTTATCTAACTCGACTGTGCCTCAATTTCTGTATCTCTAAGGAATGAAGTTAAGCTGGATAATGGGACAATAACAGCTCCTACTTCACACTGGATGAATTAAATAATCGCATATTTATAAACAACTGAAAATAGTGCCTGCCCCAAGTACTACAAGGACATCAGCTATTCTTATTAATTACAATAATTCTAATTGCAGAAACCTACGAGAAAACAATACACACAGTTCTGGTGGGAAAGTTAAAACTGGTGTGGAAAAAAAGGGACATCCGGCAAGTCCCCAGTCTGTACTTTTGCCTCAAGGTGGCAGTGAGAGAAAAAAGGCCCCAGAACAGGCTGTGAGGAAACCCGAAAAGAGCAAATCCATAACGCTGTCTTCACAGGCAAAGCAGTCGGTAAACAAAGATCTTAACTTCCTAATTCGGGCTAGTATTTTTTTTTTTTTTTAATTTGCTTCCAAGACTTTGATGGAGCGACTTGAGGAAAAGGAAACGGTCACAATTACTAGAAAGAACTTAAAAAAACACTGGAGATGAAACAGTTGGAATACTTCTGGAACAAATGTTTCCTTATAAGAGCAGAGATAGGGGCGAGGTGTCTGTGTAAGGCCTACTCAACGCAATAGAAGGATCAGAGGAAATATTCGCCGATTTCGATTTCCAAGTCTTAACGGGGAACCATCTGGAACCTGCTGCACAGCAAATCCCACGTTCACCGAATCCTCGAGGATTTCCTCGTGGGTCCGGGAGTTTCATCTGACAAATACCAGTGTCTCTGGGACTCCCCGGGCACAAGGGATGGGTCAAGGCCTCTCACCCTTTCGTCCCTCCCTCCGGTGCACGCTTTCACAGCCACAGTACCCCACGGCAAGTGCCACGTACACAGGCACCGACAGCTGCCAAGAGGGCGTGATCGCTTCCCAGACTGCAATCTCCCCAGCAGGGCATTCCCACGCACCCAGGCGAGTCTGTGAAAACTCCGCAGGGCCTCGAGGCCCCCTGCGGCTTTCCTCAAAGAGCCCTGATGTTTAGAGCAGTGTAGGTTTTCCAGGTCGCTGGCGCGGGCTGGGCGCGCCCGGTGCGAGCCTGGCTGGCGTGCACTTGGCAGCCTCCCAGCTGACGGAGCTGGACCAACGGGGCATTGAGGGGGCCGAGATAAAGGCTCGCGTCTCCGCACCACTAGTCTCCTCTCTCCTGGACTCCCCGGCCTCCCCCATCACTTCACTCTTCTCGCCCCATCGCCCCGCCTTCCCCTCCCCGGTTTCCCTCCTCTCCCCTCCGCTACCCCGCCCGGGGTCCGGGAGGCGGCGCCTGCTGAGTCACCGTCACGTGGCCCCGGGTGCGCAGGGGCCGGCTGCGCCTCGGCAGCACTGGCGCTCGGAGCCCTAGTGGAAAATTTTCGGAG
>NW_006790570.1:223781-274121 GCF_000442215.2 Lipotes vexillifer
CTTCCGGCCGTAGCCCGACCCGCCGCTGTGGAGGTTCCTTTCTCCCCGGGAGCTGCGCTGCGCACGCCCCGCCCGCCGCCGCCCCCTAGGCTGGCGCCGCCCGCGCCGCTGGCCCTCCGGCCGGCAGCCCTCACTTCCTTAGCGACCTTCCTTGGAGCTCCGAGCCGCCGTGCGGTCTTGCCCCCGACCTTGTATGTACCCGGCTGGCATCCTGAGAGGCGAGGAGCGGCGTCCTGGCGCCTTCGCCTTCGCCTTCGCCTCTGGGGCGCCGCAGCCCCTTCGGCCCCGCTACCTCCGATCCGCGTGACACGGGTCTCCCCTATACCTCTTGGGGGGGGGGGGTGGAAGACAAAGGAAGGAGATGGTTCCAGTGGGCGTCTTGCCTTCTACTCATTTAACGCCCTGCATTGCCTCGTCGTTCGAACACAACGTGTACTCGGCCCTATTGTAAATAGTTTACTTACCCCCGCTTACCACCAGGAAAATAAACAAGTTGTTTTCCCTACGCCATAACATTCCCCAGTTCGTTTATCCAGCCACGAATAAAATGTATTCCTGAGACAGCAACTTTGGGGAGTTTGTTGGCCTCACCCACCCAGGGGTGACAAATGGTTACACAATGACGATATTTCACTCAAAAGGGGTGTGTTAATGTGCGTGGATCACTTCAAGAAAGCAAACATTTCACAGTTTCCTCGACTGGTGGGCTCTTGGACTGTCCTTTCGGAGGGGTGTCACTGAATGGGGAGGGGGGTTGAGAAGTGGCGTCGGCACCAGGTGTCCCACGATGAGGTTAGTTGGAGGTGGATGCAGGCGTCTTAATCGGACACCGGGTACCAAAGATTTCGTCCAAAACAGTGGGAGTTTTACCTGAATAAAGATCCCGGAACCAAGCCCAGATATTAAAATGCTTTCCAGCTAAGAACCGGAACTGCAGGTATGTTAATTTTAATAAATCCTTATTTCAGTATCTTAGCTCTGGGCAAAGAAAGATACAGAAACTGACTGAAGGCCAGGAATATAAGTCCATGGTGGCCTAAGAATGTTTTGAGTAGAACACATCATTCAGTCTCTGTCATTTTTCTCTGGACAAGAAAACAGACTGTTAACAAGCGTAAAAGTAAAACTATTTTTAAATCGCTCTATTTTGGAAAATTATGAGTCTTAAATTTTAAAGTCGCTTACTGCTAATTAGCAGGTGTCAGTTTACCCAGTGAAAGAACCATGGTCAATTTAAAAAAATCCATCATCTTTCTGACACTGTTTTCATTCATATTCATTAGTATATACCACACCTACCAAAATGGACCATTCCAGGGTCACAGGAAAATGCCATTGGGTAAAAACCACAAAAAGGTCTTTAATCAAGTCATTTCTTCCCCCTTTATTTGGTGAGGAGATGAGATAAACAGAGTACTGATACTCTAGGAAGTTCTACAGTCCTGACATAAATATATTTATACTAAAATGTCTGTAAAGCTATCTAAATATTGCTAAATTTTTTTAAGGTTGACTTTCTGTGCACACCATAATTTTCTTGTTCAATGAGTGGTGAGGTATGCACTCACAAAACGTTAATGCTTGTGAACGTATGGATCCATAATAAAAAGTGTTTTTCTTGTGTGACTATGTTACCATGCCAGTAGGATGAGACATCCACAGCAGTACTTGCCGGAAATATCATCTCTCTTAATAAAATTGACTCACAGAATTGACACTTCTTTCTTTTTCAGTGGATGTGGCCCTGTCTGCACATGAGCCCTGAAACCACTGCAGCCAACGCGTGACCATGACAGGCAATATCTCCAGCATGCTGAAGATGACAGAATGAAAAGACGGTGAGCTCTTAATCTTTGAGGAGATTAAAAGGCCTAGGACTAGAGGCCTAAAAGAATTAACCCTAGGACTGCCGTATCTGTAGACTTCCTATTATACGAGATAGTAAGTGTCATTATTTAAGCCACTTATAATTGCATATTGTGTTTCTTGCAATAAAAACTCTTCTGCTACTGACAACCTCTCTGTGGTAGCTAGCCTCCAGTAGGCCCCAATGATCTTCACCTTCTGGTAGTCACATCTTTGTATAATCCCCTTTTACGTTGGATCAGGGCTTGCTTTTGTGACTAGTAGAATATGGCGGAAATATAAAATGTGATTTCCAAGTCTAGTTTATAAAGGTATTGCCTTGATCTCTCTTGGATCACTTGCTTTGGGATCAGCCACCTACCATGTCATGAGGACACTCAGTCAGGCTTGTGGAGAAACCTTCTTGGAGAAAAATCAACTGGCCAGTACCAACTTGCCAGCATGTGAGTAAGTGACCTTAGAAACAGATCTTCCAACCTTAGTCAGGCCATCAGGTAACTACAGAAATAGTTATCATATGGCTACAACCTCATAAAAGACTCCAAGCTAAAACACACAGTTGAATTGCTCTTGAATTTCTGATTCATACAAACTTTGAGAGTTTCAGCCACTGAGTTTTGGAATAATTTTTACACAGCAACTGCTACCTAGTAGAGTATCCTTCAATACCAGAAAAACACGCCAAAGTCACCCGGGTGCTCAGAGTTACTACTATTGCTTGGAGCTTAGGAGCTGTCTTAACAAACATAAAATATAGCCCTTCATTTGTTGAGCCCCTACTAAGCATAATCTCAAGAATAAAATATAAAATATGATAAGAAAAAAAAGAGTAGAGAAAGGAATTTATTGAGGAACCTGGGAGAGATTAATGCTAAGAAAATATGGAAGTCATTGGAATAAAGGGAGGCATCTGAGCTGAAGGGAAATGGGGGGCGGGGGGAGTTCACTATTCCTGCATAATGCCAGTGTCCATACTTGAATTTTCAATAACACTGTCTGGACAAGAATGTCAAAATGTGTACATTGCAAAAAGTCATATTAATTAGGTAAAATGAAGCCATTAGAAAGCAATTCTTGAAATCAGTTCTCATGCTTGTGGCTTACAGAAGACTGGCCTCAAGGAAAAATCTGTCCTTTTCCACCATCAAGTCATTGCAACAGACATTTATTATGTGCTAGGTACTGACGGATAAAGTTAAATGTGCTAATTCAGTCAACACTATTGAACTCCTTCAGTGTACGAGGCACTGTTCTAGGCACTGATGATTCAACGATGAGCAAACCAAAAGACTTATCCTTACTTATCCTTGTCTCCAGAAAGGAGTTTGAGAGGGAAAATGCAGGAAGGGGGAAGAAATCATAGGCAAATAAACAAATAATGAAATAATCTGTTCTTATACCATGAAAAAATACAAAAACTAAAATACGACAATGAGGAAATGGAGATTGCATGCAAGGGGCAACTTTTGCTAGGATGGTCAAGGAAGACTTTTTTTTATAAGCTAGAATAATTTCTTTTTTAAAATTTTTTAATAAATTTATTTATTTTTGGCTGCGTTGGGTCTTGGTTGCTGCGTGTGGGCTTTCTCTAGTTGCGGCGAGCGGGGGCTCCTCTTCATTGCGGTGCACGGGCTTCTCATTCTGGTGGCTTCTCTTGTTGTGGAGCGTGGGCTCTAGGCACACGGGCTTCAGTAGTTGTGGCTCGCAGGCTTCAGTAGTTGTGGCACATGGGCTTAGTTGCTCCACGGCATGTGGGATCTTCCCGAACCAGGGCTCGAACCCGTGTCTCCGGCGTTGGCAGGCTGATTCTTAACCACTGCGCCACCAGGGAAGTCCGGAAGACTTTTTTTTTTTTTTTCAGGAGTGATATTTAAACAGACCTAAGTGATGCTACCCAAACATAGAGGCAAGGAGATTTCCAGGTGGAAGAAACAGCAAGTACAGTGCCCTGAAAAGGGAATGACTTAAGAGTATTTCAGGGACAGAAAGAAAATCATTGTGGCTAATACATAGTGAAAAGGAACAGTATAAATCAACGGTACTCCAATAAAAAATAATTTTAAAAGAAGATAGAATGATGCAACAAAAAAAAAAAGAAAGGAAAGAAAAGGAAAAGAGTGGCAGGAGACAAGGCTGAGGAGGTGCACAAGGGCACAACCAGGTAAGGCCACGGTGAGTGAGGAATATGGACTTCATTCTGGTTGCAATTAGAAGCCACTGAGGGCTTTAACAATTTATCCTTTTAAGCAAGGGATTTCATTTACGTTCTGAGAAGATCTTACTTTCTGCCAGGTGGAGAGCAGACAATGAACACCAAGAACGGAAGCCCAGAGATGAGTTAGGCTGTGGCGTTTGCAGTGATCCAGGAGAGAGGCGATGGCCGCTTGGACTAGGACCCGAGTAGTGGAGATGGCAAGATTCTGAATATATTTGGAGGCAGAACCCTCAAGACTTGCTGATGGATTGGGTACTTGAGGAAAAGGAGGGCTCCCTCATGAATGGTAGCGTTATACTTATAAATTGTAAAGAATTAGGAGAGGAACTGTTTTGCTAGGGAAGTCAAGAGTTCTGCTTTAGGCTTCCCTGGTGGCGCAGTGGTTGAGAGTCCGCCTGCCGATGCAGGGGACGCGGGTTCGTGCCCCGGTCCGCGAAGATCCCACATGCCGCGGAGCGGCTGGGCCCGTGAGCCATGGCCACTGAGCCTGCGCGTCCGGAGCCTGTGCTCCGCAATGGGAGGGAGAGGCCACAACAGTGAGAGGCCCGTGTACCGCAAAAAAAAATAAAGAGTTCTGCTTTGACCAGTAAGGAATGAGATAGATGCTGTTTAGACATATTAGATAATATGCTTTCTACTGTTTACTCCTACATTTATTCATTCAACAAAAATGTATTACCAGGTACTGTTCTAGGTACTGGGGCTAACAGTGATCAAAGCAGATTAAACCTCTGCCTTCATGGAACTTATATTCTATTGAGGGAGACAAACAGTAAACAGATAAATAAATATAATTCATGTAGTGGTAGGTACTTAAATAGGTACTTCAATGTATTTAATTCATCCAAATACTCAAAAAGTACCTTCTTTTTACAAGTGACTAGGTCAGGTGTGATTAGCCAGATTCTACCCTAAAAGATATTAACAGAAAATCTAGTACATAGACAACACAGAAAGAAGTGCCACAAAAAGATACTTATAAAGCACTACGTTCAAAGTATTGAATAGAATGAGATCAGTTGCAAATGGGAGCATCAAATAAAGAAAAATTAATGAAAGGTCTGGCATTCAAGGTGGGCCTCAAAGGAAAGATAAGAGTTTAGATACATGGTGATAGCAGGGAAGAGGAGGTATGAAGAATATTCCAAGCAGTGGGTAAAGTTTGAATGGGATATGGGAAATGGTTCGAGAACAGTGGCAAAAGCACAGGGTATAAGAAGGGGAATGTATTAGTTGTCAATGGCCGAGTAATAAACTACAGCAAAACTTAGTGGCGTAAAACAACAAACATTTATTATCACTTATTTCTGTGGGTCAGGAATCCAGGCTGGGCTTAGCTGGGTCCTCTCACTAACGTATTAGCTGGGACTGCAGTCATCTCAAGGTTCAGCTGGGCATGATCAGCTTCAATGCTTACTCTTGTGACTCTTGGCAGGCCTCCCTGGGCTGTTGCCAGAGACGTTAGTTCCTTGCCCTGTGGGCATCTCTGTAGGACAGTTCACAAGATGGCAGCTGCTTTCCCTCAAAGCAAATGAGGGAGAGAGCAAGCGAGAACAAGTCGGAAGCCAGAGACTTTTTGTAACCTAATCTTAGAAGTAACATACAGTCACTTTTGCTGAATGGAAGCACATCAGTAGGTCCAACCCATATTCAAGGAAAGGGGATTACAAATGAGTATGAATATCAGGTGAGGTTCAATTGAGCTTCATCTCAGAAGCTGCCTACCACAAGGAATAGTGGGGGATTAGGATGGAAATATAGGCTAGTGCCACATCAAAGGAAGCCACGAAAGCCAAGCTGAGAATGAAACTACTCGGCTGGACACGAAGGGTAGAGAGAAGCAAATATAATGTGTGAGCCCACTTCAGGCAAACTGAAATGCTGGATAAATAGAATTTTGAAGACCATTCTGAAGATGATCTTGTTCAACAACAGGTTGGGAAACAGCTCTCTAGAGCCCCCAGAAACAGACCCACTCTATTTTATTAGGTGATAATGGTCAAATAATTCTACAGAAGATAGCTATCTACCCTCCCTAAAAACTTCTACCGACCTATCTTGACAATGCAGTGCATTCCTGAAAATCCAGAGTTGACAACTAATATGTGTGATTATTTTCCTGTCTTAGGATAGGTTTACTCTTAGTAGCTTTCAAAATTCTTTGATCCCAGCCCACAGTAAGAAATAGATTTTACTTCATAACTCAGAATATATTCATATTTGTACACAATCACAATTAGTTTTATAGAATAGTACTAGCACTACTATATATGGCATACTGATATTTTAAATTCTATTTTGTTCTATTGAATTAAAGAAAAAAAAAAGCGTGTAGTCATCCACTGAATTCATCACTGTCCCTTCCTGGGTCCCATTCTGCAGAATGAAAGACACTGTTCTGCTAAAACATTTGCTTAGGAATAGAGCAAATTCATAGAACTTCTGACCAACAATAATTTGGCGGTATAATTTCCTAGAAATTGGGTCAGGGTACTACTGTGTCCCATGCATTCTAGCCCAGGGCATAAGGGCAAAAACTTAAGCACATCAGGCCTCACTTGGAAGCCACTTGAGTAACCAGATATGCCTCAAGTGGCCTTTGAAAACATGAATCAGATTTGCAAACAAAAAATCAATGTTTCAATACCTCCCCCTTTTTTTTGTCATTTACTGTTCAGGTTCTTGTCATAGAGAAGTCAGAACAAGATTACAGCCCTCCCCCCAACACACACGCACACACCCCCTCAATTTTACAGGTTTCCTTAAGCATGCACTGCAATACAAACCACCAAAACATCCAATGGACAAGAGAACTAGCCTGAGAGTAGGATTTGCCAACCATAACCACCTCTGACTATGCAGGGGACTAACCTGGATGAAGAACTGATTTAAGATCTTTTGATTTTCATCAGTTGAAACCTGATAGAAAGGAACTTCCAGCGAGTCCTCTCTAACCCACTACTAAGATTGCTTTCCAGACAAGAGTTGATCGGTGTTATTAAGGAATGTGCGTGGAAGAAAGGTAAGTTTTTTCAGCCCCAAATGTGTATCAAGTGCCAAACTTGCCCTGGGGAGCTCACAGTCTCCCTGGTAAGACTACAAACTTGAACAATTTTGAGTACAAGACAGCATAGGTTTTAAAAAGTCCTTGCCACATGGGTTAGAAAACAGTCCCTGCAATAAGAGGGGCGAGGAGGGAGGCTTTCCCGAGGCTCAGTGACTAAGCCTTGAGTGATGGTGAGAAGCTGGGCACTAAAGCAAGCAAGAGTATTGTTTAGGTGAGACTGGTCTGACCAGTCGAAGGGGTGGGGGAAGAAAGGAGTGTAAAGGGGAAATCGGGTCCCCCCACGTCAATCATGAACACTGGTGCAGGCCGAGGGCACCCGCAGCCTCACGTGCCACGGAAATAGACAGTTGTACAGATTTCCTCAGGAAAACATTGAAAGCAAAAATTGTGATCACACCCTTTACCCTTAGGGTTTTCCGTGTCCGTATAGAAAGGATCTCCCGAAATGGAGCTGCCAAGCGACCTAATCAGGCTAGTTTTGAAGAGTGAAAGCAGGTCTAGGAGAAGAAAGAACGAGAACAGAAACCTACCATGGAGACAACGTTGCTGCATTGGCCCAACTTTGCTAGAGAAAACCCCCATGTAAATCACAAAAATAACCGGCAGGAAAGGATTGGGTGGGCGAGATGTGTCCCCAAAAAGCCTCGAGGAGAAAGCAAAGCCTGCTGGAAACTCGGACAAAAGGGTATTTGAAGGAGAAGGTTCCTGAAAGACAACCGCATGTCTTGGGCACCAGTCCGGGCTGAACGGGACAGACCGGGGGAAGCACTGGGGGGCGTCTTTCCAAGGCTGACCAGGAGACAGCAGAGCGAGGTTGGCCCGGCAGCGGGGGGGGGGTTGAGTAAGATGACCAGGAAACCCAGCTCCTCAGCTTCCTCATTGCTGCCCTTCCTGCCCCAAGCCCAGGCCTTGCGGGCCCGGGCGGGCGGGGGGCGGAGCCCAGGTGGTGTTGATACACAAAGAGCAGGCACCCGGCGGCTGGGGCCCCGCCCACTGACGCGTCCTCCAAGGCGGCCGCTATAACCCGCCGCTCGCGCCGCTGGCTTCAGAGCCGCGCGACGCTGCCGTGCTGGAGCGCATTTCTTGCAGAACCGCCAGCAGCTCGACCACGCGTTCCCGCACACTCGCTCCTTTCCCTTCAGACGGCGGACGCCGGACGGTTGGGGCGGCAACTTACCATTTCCTTGTTTAGTTAAAATTGCTTTCCTGCCTCTAGTTGGATTTTCCGTTTTGTTTTTCTTTTTTTTACGATTTTTGTTTGAGAAAAACTCACCGAAGGCGTTTGCGTGTTGTTTCCGGGATACAAGAGTCGAGCCTACCGAGGTAATGCGCGCGGGGGCGTCTGCAAAGGGCTCGGGGCCCGGGCGGGAGTGGGGGAGGGGCGTCCGGGAGGGGCCGCGGCGGGAAGGCAGCTGCCGCGGTCGTTTACTCCTGGGGAGGGCTTTTTCGGTGTGCTAGCCAGCCTTCGATCCCGGTCCGCACCGGGGTCGCGGCCCTCCTCCGGGCGAGGGAGGGGCGCGGGGGCCGCGTGCCCGCCCGGAGCGGAGCCGCATCCTCCCGTTAGGGGGGGAGCCAGGCGGGCCCCGAGGCTCCGTTGCGACGTCTTGTGACTGAATTGAATTAATAAAAATAATTACATAAACGGGTCTTGGAATTTGGGGGCGACGGGAGTGGGTTCGGGCTTTTAGTGTAGCGGAGGCCAGGATTGGGGAAGACAAGCGGGAACGTTTGACAATCGGCGATCGATATTGCATCAGTTTCCTTTTCGGGCAGAGGAGGGGCCGGCCGGGCGAAGCGCTCGCGAGCCAAATGCCTGTGGACTGGTGTGCTCGAGGGCACAGGCGTGCGCGTGTAAACAAACCCTAGACGCCTCTGCGCGCCCTCTGCTCCCTTTCTCGGGAGAGGACTCATGTTCGCCCTTTCCGCCCCCTTCGAGTCTTGTCTGCTGCTGAGGCATTTCGCCATCTGGGGGCTCCAGGTGTGAAAGGACGAATTACGCGGCATTGCTATTGTAAACGCTAGAAAGGGGGAGCTGTGCGCCTGGGCTACATGCAGTGCACACCTAGCCAATGCCTGGGTGGGATGTTTGCCCTGCGTGCCTGTGCACGACCTAGGAGGCTGCGGGAAAAGCAAAACAGAGCCCCCCGCACCCCTCCCGTGAAACTTGAGAGAATGGAGAGGGACAAACACTAAATTCCGTTGGAGAGGGTCATCGGGGTCCGGGGGGGCGTGGGCCTCCGCAGGCGCAGCGCTGCAGGGGGACCATCTTTGTTCTCCGCGGCTCCGCGGTCTGTACTTTTCCGCCCCTCGGCGCGCGCCCCCGCCCTTCGCGCTCGGCTGGTACTTTTCCACTCGCCTGGCCGGGGATGAATCAGCCTAGCAGCGCCGCCCGGCGGCGTCACGTGACCAGGGCGGGCTCTGCAGTCCTGACGCGCCGCCTCTACCTTCACAGGCAGACGCGCGGGCCAGTGCATCTCCAAGGACAAAAGGAGCCCAGCGTTACTCGCTGCGCCTGATTCCTCCTGCAGCCCAGCATGAAGAAAGCCGAAATGGGAAGGTTCAGTATTTCCCCAGATGAGGACAGCAGCAGCTACAGTTCCAACAGTGACTTCAACTACTCCTACCCCACCAAACAAGCTGCTCTGAAAAGGTTGGGAGAAGTTGTGTGCTTTTTAAAAAACGGCTTGTGTGCATCGGAGGTTCTTTACCTGGAACTCTTCTTCTGTTGCTTTAAATTACTGTAGTATTTGGAGAGAGCGTGTAATCTCTGGAAGATTATCCGGTTGTTGCAATGACATGGTGTCGTGTGAAAGTCGACTACCACTTAATACGCATTTAAGTAAAGATGTGTGACAGCTAAACGCGGGGACCGTTTTGTGTTAAAGCATTCCTTTGTATATTTCAATCCAATTTAGGATTTTTTTTTTTTCTTTTTTTGCAGCCATTATGCAGATGTAGATCCTGAAAACCAGAACTTTTTACTTGAGTCGAATTTGGGGAAGAAGAAGTATGAAACAGACTTTGTAAGTTAAAAATAATTTATGTTTCTGTGGCTTTATGGAGTAAAAGAATAGTTTTACTTTTAGATTTCAAATCTAACTTGCCCAGCGCTGGTTTTCTCCATTTAATTATTGTTATATGTTTGGTTATCGTTTTCCCTCTATGTAGCATCCAGGTACTACTTCCTTTGGAATGTCAGTATTTAATCTGAGCAATGCGATTGTGGGCAGTGGAATCCTTGGGCTTTCTTATGCCATGGCTAATACTGGAATTGCTCTTTTTATGTAAGTATGTGTAAGTAGTGAGTCTGCCGTGCAGGGCAGTAACTATGATGATACAACGTATATTTTGGCTCCAGAGACTGAATTTACAGTTGAAGTAGTTGTGGCTTAAAAATCATTTTGCTTAAAATTTAAAGTACGAGAAATCTGAAGATCTCTTTATTCTGCTGCGTAACTGCATGATGTCAACAAAGCCAATTAGGTAGGAAAAAATTAGGACAACTCTTAAAACCGATAATTGAACCCAAAAGTCTTTAAAGTCAAAGGGGATAGTTACAGCTGAATAGGGATTGAATATTTAAAAAGACTGTAGATAAATCCAGGGTAGAATTTTTATTCTGGCAAACTCTGAAGCAAGAAATATTAAAAAGCATGGTATCCTCTTCAGGTCAGTTTGGTAAATTGACAGTCTCCCCAAGGACCTGTGGCTCCTTTTGTACATAAAGAAAACAACTTTTTTTTTTTTTTTTTTTTTTTTTTTAATATATAGGGTGTGGTGGTATTTGTCTAACCTAGAACATCTTTGTTTTAAGAAAAGTGAGTCATAATTTTCTGGACACTGAAAAGCAACCCATATGTGATTTTTTTAATTTATTTTTTGTTTTCTTTTTAATATTTATCTCTTCCAGGTCTATGTGATTGCCACAGCAAAAGATGAATATTTTAATAAGTACCTGCTTTGAATTGCCTTTTTTTTGCCCCTGGTTGTCCAGTTAGAATTAGTTACTCCTGTGCTCTCCAGCGTAAATACCTAGAATAGAATTTTGGAGCTGTAAAAGACTTCAGAACAGCAGTTTTTAACCATCTGGGGGGGGTCACTGACCTTTGGAAAATGTAAAAGTATGGACCTTATTCCCAGGAAAAAACAAGCATAAAAGAAAAATACGTGTGAAGTTTAGTATGCGTTTTCAGTGATGTTTGTATCATAGCAACTAAGATTGGGCTTCTGTGGGCTCCTGGCTAAGGAACTTTCAGTGGAAGATAGTGTGATTTACTATCAGGCAAAGAGACCACATATACACGTAGCATGGAATTGTCTCTTTGCTACAGATACGTTTTAGTTAACTGACTGGTGCCTTCTACTCAAGTTATTTTTTTCTAGCAGAATAGAATGTTCATGGAAAGAAAAGCAGACCTTCGCAAAGCTCTGCTTTGCGGTGAAATTCCACACTGAAGTTAAGCATGGCTTTGAGCTTTGGAAGCTAGGATTCGCTCAGCTTGCTGCATTAGCATGAGGCTTTTTGAGATCTAAGACCAAGAGCCAGGAATTTTTGTAGAAAGGACCCTAGAGTTTCAAAGTTTTTAGTGGGGTACTTGAATGGCATCATTGTTAAATATTTGAAACCCTTCCTAACTTTTAATATAAAAACTGGAGGCAGTTTTTAAATGCTCCCAGTGTGGTTATGGTGCAGATAATATGGCACCTTCGTTTCGTAAGAGAAAGCAAAATTCTGATCTGTTACCCTTGCACTTTTGAAATTATACTCCAAGAGGGTCTGTATGTTTGATGATTAACCATTTAATAAATGGTTAAATAATATCAAGAGTGCTAAAGTGAGTTTTTAAATCCATCGGTATTTGACAACATATTTGGAGGTACAGACGTAAATGGATGAAAAGCCATATGGCTGCTATCGTCTGGTTAAACAGCTCTTGTAGCTTTTATCCTATAAAGTAGACTCAACTTGAGGTTGAAAGTGACCTCAAGGGTTATGAAGTCTATTCATTCCTCATTGTCCTTTCTGTGTAAAAGAAAGGACTGAATTTGTCAGCACACTTTGAACATTGTCTTTGATTAAGCCATGCTTTGTCCAGTTAGAGATGAGGCTGATTGTGCCATTTCCACTGCAGATTAGACCCCGTGAAACTTTGGGCATTAGAATGGCAGCTTAATGCTACCACCTATGTTTAACGAACAGACATCAGTTTCTTTGCCAGACCTTATATGGTACTGTATTCAGTTTGCCAGTAAAGAATTTGGAAAATGTGACTGTCTTCTTGTTTGCAGAGTTTTCTGAGTTACCCTGATTTTGATTTGTTGTTGTTCCTTTTAATAAAAAGAAATTTATATCCTTCTTGGCTTGCCTGGGGGACAGAAAGTAAAGCTGGAATGAGAGAGGACGTGTGCCCTAAAGGAAAATGTAGTGACTTAGTAGAGAACCTTTAGTTCCTCTCCACTTTTTTTTTTTTCTCCTGTTCCATCCAAGTGAAAGTACTGAGGGAGGAGACAGCCCAGTCGGACTGATAGATAGACTGCTTGTTCTAGCACAGGCATTGTTTAACTGACAATGCTGGGCCTGTCTTCCATGCCGTGGTGTGCAATGTAGTATATGGTTCCGGTAGTTACTCCTCTGATTTGTGCCCATTTGTTTGTAAAGCTGTGCCTGACACTTAACATGTCAGTATCTTTCCCTCCACTTCCTTTATAGTCCCATTCCCTTGCTTAGCTATGTGGTCCAAGTAGTGTCAAGACCTTTCCTGAATCTGTCTCATTTGTATTTCACAAGTAACTGGCAGGTGTTAAAACCATTTTATAGATAAAAGGAACTATACAATACAGAGAAGTGGCAAGTACACAGCTAATTATCATGGTGCCAGAATCAAAATATAAGTCTTGTAACTCTACCACTGAAAAGTTAGGTTTTCCAGTGTCTCCCAGCACCTTTGGTTCAGTGGGTGAACCCTGTTCTTAACCAGTACTGTAGAGTTATTACCTGAGACATGATGCAGTCATGTTTAGTGCCAGGTAAGAGAACTTGTTGACACTCTAGTCAGGAGAGTGAACACCTGTCCTTGGGGGCATTCTGTCTACTACACAAAATATTAGGACAAGTTCCATGTTTAATGTTTAAATAAAGCCAGAAAGAATTGTTTTTAAATGTAGACGTGCTTGTTGATAACCCTGTGCCTTTTCCTTCTCTCTTCAGAATCCTGTTGACATTTGTGTCAATATTTTCCCTGTATTCTGTTCATCTCCTTTTGAAGACTGCCAATGAAGGAGGTATGGTAGCATTCTTGGTATTTCTAAAACAGTTATGCCTGTCATGATTTTCTTCCTCTTATAAAATACTTTATGCATGCTTCTGTGTTCCTTAAATTACAGGGTCTTTATTATATGAACAACTGGGACATAAGGCATTTGGAATGGTTGGAAAGCTTGCAGCCTCTGGATCCATTACAATGCAGAACATTGGAGGTAAGAATTTTTAAAGGATGGTTTGGGTAGACTTTTTTGCTCTTTATGTAGCGGAGAGTGGTGACACGTTACTTTTGGTGTCACATGCCACATTTTGCACTTGTAATGGTATAATTTTGTTTTCCTCCAGCTATGTCAAGCTACCTCTTCATAGTGAAATATGAGTTACCTTTGGTGATCCAGGCATTAACGAACATTGAAGATACAACTGGGTAGGTGCTAAGTAAGGTTACTCCTAAGAAACAATTACAGTCTAAAGTGGTTAGATACATTTTTATCAAAGTTGGATACAAAATGATTATCAGTAAATTATTTTTTGTAAATGCTCCTGTTGAAACTGACCAAGAAGTCCTGCCAGAAACTGATTTGAAACTTTGAGAATGAAAGGCCAAAGGTAGTAGTTAGTTATAGGACAAGTTATAGTAGTTCTGTAACTCTGAATAACGAATTTCTAACCTGCGTGTGAAAACAGGTTTTCTGGAACTACTTACCTTTTCTCTTTATATTTACTCTCCCGAGAAATTATAGTTGAATAACTCATACCCCAACCTAAGTTAGGACTAACATTTTGAATTACATTAAAAATCAATTCCTGTCTGATTTTTGTGAATTTGAAATTTCATATATTTAAAGTGCAGAATACCAGAAAATGTATGGCTATGCTGTACAAACCTTGTCCTTCTAGTGAAGTTATTCATCCGAGTGGACTAACAGGTTTTTATCTAAAGTACACATGAGGAGGGATAATGTATTTCACAGCTTACATGCAGCTCATTATCTCAAAATAGAGAGGTTTGGTTATCTCTGTGGCATTTGAAATTTAGTTTAGTAAGCTGATCTTTAAATATTAGTTTTCTGTGTGGGGGTGGGGGGTCTTTATTGCTGAAGTGAGCAGAGTACAATTGACAGGGCCATTAGAATTTGAAAATAAGTGATTTAAAATGGTGTAGTTGATTACCTAAAAAGGAAAAGGCATTGCTAGAACTCTTAGGAGAGATGCATAACATTTTCTCTTGAGTTCAGAAGGGATCTTTATACTATTGGAGTCAGGGTGGGTCAAGGTGTCACAACATACTCTTGGCAACCTGGAATAAGTTCTTGTTTTAGGGGACTGGGTTTTGTTGTTTTGTTTTTGCCTATGTATTTTATCGAAGTGTGAGAAGTTCCTTGTTGAAATGTTTAGTAAGTACATTTGCTAGCAAATGTCTGAAAGAAACTTGTTTTAAAATTTCCTTGTTTCCAGCATCAAAAAAAGTGAGCTAAAGTTATGACGAAGTTGGCACACAGTTTTCTAAAAATGCTTAAAGATAAGATTACTGGCTTAACAATGCCGCTTTGTTCCCTACATTAATATCAAGCCTTTAAGAAGCATTTTATGTTATGAATCAGCTGGCAGCCTTCCCAGAGCAAACAGTGGGACAAAAGTTACACTGTTTGAGATCCCATCTCTAACCTGAGTGGAATATTCATTGAGCGCTCAAAGTTAGAAATCTATTCTGTCTATGTGGGCTTTTTGAATAAGCGATACTCTTTCCAAACCTGTCTTTTTTTAAAGTATAAAACGAGTCTTGTGAGGGGCTTCCCTGGTGGCGCAGTGGTTGAGAGTCCGCCTGCCGATGCAGGGTACAGGGGTTCGTGCCCGGGTCCGGGAAGATCCCACATGCCGCGGAGCTGCTGGGCCCGTGAGCCATGACCACTGAGCCTGCGCGTCTAGAGCCTGTGCTCCGCGGCGGGAGAGGCCACAGCAGTGATAGGCTCGCGTACCGCAAAAGAAAAAACAAAAAACAAAAACAAAACGAGTCTTGTGACAAGAAATGTATGTTATTCTGAGTATATTTGTGGCTGGCTGTGACCTTGTTTTTCTTTTCTTTAATTCAGATTGTGGTATCTGAATGGTGACTATTTGGTTCTGTTGGTCTCACTGCTGCTCATTCTTCCCTTGTCACTGCTGAGGAATTTAGGTGAGCAAACCCATCTCTAAAGAGAATTGAAATGAGCCTCACCAGCTGGTTGGCTTCCTCTGTATAGAAATTAATAAGAGCTAAAGAGCCCCGAAAACATACCTTTGTGAATTTCAGCATTCAGAACTTGTAGGTCTTTGACAAATTCTAGCAGGATGGTTACCAAAGGGCCCTGATATTCTGTTGACATTTGCAACATCTTGTGCTTTATAAAAATAAAAAAGGATAGTTGTTATTGATTTAGTTATTAACGAGTATTTTTAAGTTATTCTGCATCTTACTATATAAGAATTAGAAATTTGATGTGTCCACACTGAAGTCCTGCAAGCAGAATTGAGTTATATTTGCCCTAAACCTGTTTTAGTAAACGAATACCAATTTTTTTTCTCTCCTTATAGGATATTTGGGGTACACCAGTGGCCTTTCCTTGTTGTGTATGATGTTCTTTCTGATTGTGGTAGGTATAGTTTTTCTTTAAAGCTAGAGATTCTTTTTCTAAGCCCTGTCACATTATTCAGTCTAACAAATGGAAAATAATGCATTTTCAGGTGATTTGCAAGAAATTTCAGATTTCTTGTCCTGCAGAAGTTGCTTTTCTAATTAATGAAACAGTAAACAGCACCTTAGCACAGCCAACAGCTTTTGCACCTGATGTGGCTTTTAATATGACTGAAGATGATTCTTGCCAACCACATTATTTTATCTTCAACTCACAGGTAACTATAATCTTCGTGTTCTCAGAGGAAGATTTTAGGGAAGAAAACAGGGAAAGTACCCACTAGAAATTTTAAAACACTCCCAAGGTAAAGGAAGATCAGGTAATAGCTGCCCTTTAGGAAACATGATTAGCTCATTATTGAGGCCTGAGAAGAAAGTGTTGGTTTGTAGCTTGAAATAGATGGAGAGGTGAAATGATCATCTGATGTTCATAACTGATACATTCGGAAATGGAGGATATCGATCACACTTAGTGAAAAAATTAGAAGAGTGGGAGCTAATTATGCCAGAAGACATCGTTTTAGGCTTTGATTCTAAGATTAATAAATATAAATACAAGCTGCAGAGCTGTGATAACATGAGTTTGTTATATCAGGATATTAAGAAAGTTTTTACATTTTTTGCAGACTGTCTATGCTGTGCCAATTCTGACCTTTTCATTTGTCTGTCATCCTGCTATTCTTCCCATTTATGAAGAGCTTAAAGGGTGAGTGCTTTTTACCTACTTTTATGTAAATTTCTTGGAAAAACTAGAAAAATACTCAGTTACTGCTGTAACTGCTGCTAAAGTATGTATCTGTATTTTCCTTTGAATTTGCATAGCCGCAGCCGTAGAAGAATGATGAACGTGTCCAAGATTTCATTTTTTGCTATGTTTCTCATGTACCTGCTTGCTGCCCTCTTTGGATACCTGACGTTTTATGGTAAATAATGTCTAGTTTACAAAAAGGATAGTTAATGAGATGGAATTGATACTTTTGTATGTATACTTCTGTCACTTTAAAAACTCGGTCTGTTTTGGTATATTTCATATTTGTGATGAGCGATTGAATTTAGAGCTTAGAATTTCCTGCAGCGTATATTGAGTCAGTAATTTCTAGAATCCAGGTTCCCAAATCTACCATTAGCCATTTGATGGCATTTTTTACGCGATGTGCTTGCATTTAGGTTCAGCCTGACTCTCCTCTCCCACCCCCTTCAGATTAATACAGCGCGCGCGCACGCACACGCACACACGCTCACACACACACGCACACACACACGCTGTAAGCCAAACCATGGGATTTAGCTATTTAGCTCCTGTTGTTTTTAATGGGGGTCATGTGGCTAAATCTCTCCTTGGTATTTAGAAACTTTTTTTCAATGTTATTTTAATTGCATTAACCCTAATTCCAAATTAATCTTATTAACCTCTTAGTTTATGGGCGTTTTGTGAGTAGCTAATAACTTTGGTGCAAATTTTGCCATTAAGTTAGACTTTCTAACTAATCTCCAGAGAGGACGGCACACTTGAAGCTTTTTTTTTTTTCTTGGTCTTCCTCTGTAGAACACGTTGAGTCAGAATTGCTTCATACCTACTCTTCCATCATGGGAACTGATATTCTGCTTCTCGTCGTCCGTTTGGCTGTGTTGGTGGCTGTCACCCTGACAGTACCTGTAGTTATTTTCCCAGTAAGTAACCTTTCAGTAGGAATGAATTGTTAAACGTGAAGATTTGTGTGATTTCTATGTTTTGGGAGAAGGGAAACACTGCTACAGCAGTATCGAGTTGATGCGGGGTTTTTGAAGGTTTTTTTTCTTAATGTTTCATACATCTTTAAAACGTATCCTGGGACATTTTTTCCGTAATTGAAGACACAGTGATCTTTCTAGTGTTCGGATGTTTAGAAAACAGCAGTTGAGGAGGGGTACAATTTTAGTATTTAAATAGCTGCTAGTTGATATATGTACCCTGTTGTTTGGGGTTTGTGTTTTTCATTAATTAAATCTGCAGTTTTTATTTATCCACTTACTTTTGCAGATCCGGAGTTCCGTAACTCACTTGCTGTGTGCAACCAAAGATTTCAGTTGGTGGCGTCATAGTATCATTACAATGTCTATCTTGGCATTTACCAATTTACTTGTCATCTTTGTACCAACTATTAGGGATATCTTTGGTTTCATTGGTAAGTTTTAGGAAGTATCAAAGTTGCTTGAAATATCAGGGATTTTAATGTTTATAAAATGAATAACAAGTGATTCTTAAGAACTGGTAAATGCTCTTTTACAGGTGCATCTGCAGCTGCTATGTTAATTTTTATTCTTCCATCTGCCTTTTATATCAAGTTAGTGAAGAAAGAACCTATGAAGTCTGTACAGAAGATTGGGGTGAGTGAGAGATTATGACTGGAGAAATGATAATAATCTAATGCCAGAAGTTCCTCAACTGATTTTAATTTTAGTCTCCTAAATGTCATTTATTGTAGTTTCATTTTAAGTTTCTCGTAAACAAATATATCTGTAACTGTGTACTTCACAGATGGAAGATTGGGAGACGAGGGGAGGTGAGAGATGGTTTGCCATCTAATATGTATGCTTAAGTTAACTACAAGAAAGTTATTAGATATTTTAGAAATAGGAATAGAGATAGAGTGTAAAGATACGGACTCAGCTTTCAACGTTGTTTAACCAGTATTTGTTGGACTGCCTACTGTGTGACCAGCGCTTAAATGGGCCTGGAGTATATAAAAGAGAAATAATGGGGTATTTAGTCAAATGAGACTAACCATTTTCAAAGCAAAGCTTGGGGGTTAGGGAGGGGGCTACTATTACACTTTAAAGTATAATAACGACTGATTTTACAAAGAGTATGGTACGTTAACCACAAATGACCCTGGTGGGGATATTTAGGAAAAAGACTGCATTTCAGTCCTTATTCGCCACTACTATTGTAGTCTGAGTAAAATACTAGAATTGTTTGTGAACCAACAACTATCATCTTATTTCACGTAAAATATGTAGTGCAGTAACTGAAGGGGGTAGGATTAGGAGTAGACCTACTCACGTCTCTTAGAAAAACCTCCAGCTTCGACTCAGGCTGCATTTTTAAGATGACTTGGATTTGATTTTGTAAGTTAAATTTTTTTCCTTCTAAAACATGTAAAAATCCCAGCCCAGTTCTATTATATGAAATAACTTATTTAGCAAAGAAAATTGTTTACCCTTTCATTTCATACAAAGGAATGAAAAGGGAAAGTTTGAGAAGTTTTCAAAGATACAGTTACTAAGTACTCTATAGATAACCCCTTGATCACTCACTTAAGACAGTTTAACTATCTTTAGCAAGGTAAAACTGTAGCTCTGTGAAGTATTATGGACATGCTTTTAGTAATTATAAGCCCATTTTTAAAAGTAGAAAGAGGGGGGCTTCCCTGGTGGTGCAATGGTTGAGAGTCCGCCTGCCGATGCAGGGGACGCGGGTTCGTGCCCCAGTCCGGGAAGATCCCACATGCCGCGGAGCAACTGGGCCCGTGAGCCACGGCCGCTGAGCCTGCGCGTCCGGAGCCTGTACTCCGCGATGGGAGAGGCCACAACAGTGAGAGGCCCGTGTACAGCAAAAAAAAAAAAAAAAAAAAAAAGTTGCTTGCTGATCAGTTTTCTCTGTGTCTTCATTGCAGGCTCTGTTCTTCCTGTTAAGTGGCGTAGTGGTGATGACCGGAAGCATGACCTTGATTGTGTTGGATTGGGTCCACAATGCCCCCGGAGGTGGCCATTAACCAGCACCACTAAAACTCGATAGTCCATTTGATGCCAGTGTTGAGTCAACTCTCAGCTACTATGAAATTTCACCTAATGTTTTCAGTTTCACTTCCTTTTGAAGTGCAGATTCCTCGCTGGTTCTTCTGAGTGCAGAATAAGTGAACTCTTTGTTTGTTTTGTTTTGTTTTTAAAGAAACTATTCTGTATGATAGAAATGGATATTAACAACGAAACCACGAGTCTCGGGTTAAGGGAAGTGACAATTTTATTCCATTCCAGAGAATGGACGAACTCTTAACTTTAATCAAGCCACATGTTTGGCTGTGTCATTGTTTAACTTGGATATTTTATGATTTTACTTGAATGTGCCTAATGGAACCATTCGATGTGAGAAACAATTCCTCTTAATTTACAAGCAAAGTATTGAAATAACCATTGGGGAAAATACTATTATTTTTTTGTACCAAAAATATTTAAAGACCTCAGAAGCACTATTTTACTCTTTAAAAATTGCTTTTTTTGAACTTTATCCAAAAGCAGTTGTCAGTGAATTCTGTTAAAAAATAGTTCATTGTTATTTAAAAACAAATACTAGTGTTATGAAATGATTTGCCTTTTTGTAGGCATACTAAGCCAAATACTTTTTTTACCCAAAATAATTTTTAGAGAAAATGATGTAATGAAACATTGTACCATGAATAGGAGCATAGTTTTTTTTCCATTCAGACTTCACCATGAAAGGATAATTGGTTGATTGTGGCTACACCAAATCAGATGAACTCTCATCATCACCTTTCTTCTCTGTCCCCAAATAATTTGGTTCATTTAGACTCTGAAATATTTATGGCTTCAGTCTATTAGAATGGAGGATAATGCAGATATTTCTGTGGGAAATAAAATAACTAATTTTGAGGTACCAAATAGTGCAATTGGGTAAAACAGGGTTTATTCAGTTGCATCTGCCTCCAGAGTTGTGTCAACAGCTCTGGGTTTTTTTTGGGCCAGCCCTTTTTTGGCATTGCTTCCAGCAGTGGAAAATGGGCATTTGATGGCTGTAGGCCAAAACTATTCTACCCAGAGAGTACAACTTTTCAAAATGCTCATCTGCTCCTGGAAGTGTGAATTACTTGACAATGTATGGTTTAGTTGTGTTCATGTTTTGTCTACAGTAGAGGTCTAATCCATAGGTTACACCAATATTTGGTATAATATAAGTTCTCTTCGTATAGGCCACTGGGTTCCTCATGCAGTAAGCTTTTTAAAAAACTCATGTGCACTGGATTGTCATCTCATTCTTGTACAGCATAGAATTACTTGTTTACATCCAACAAATGGTTAGCTAGGGAAAACAGTGCAACCTGAGTGTAACTTGGTCCGACTGCATGATCACCCTTCCTATTTTAATCCCAGTTAGAAGTGAAAAAATTATTTGGCTTTAAGAGCACATTTATTGTACGTCATGGTGTATGGTGAATATATTATTAAATAATGTGGTACTTTGCTCATCAGGCATAATGTCTAAAATCTAATATACATAATTCCATTAGTGGTTGAGGGAAGCAAATAATGGAATCATTAATTGGTCACCTGGCTGTAAGGTTGTTCTCTTGAACTAAACATTTCTAGTTTTAGGCAAGGGCCAGAAATGTGGCAGACATGATTTTTGTTATGCATTCTTGTATTATATGTGACTAAATTACAGACAAGATGTGTCTGTAATCAAAGACCCTTGTGGAACTGAAGACGTCTTGTAGTGCTACATTGGGTGAAACCAATGGTCCATTTTTGTTTGTTTCTACGAAAATTAAAGTGGGGACCATCTCGAAAGGCAGTGAGAAGACAGATTCTACAGCACTGCTTTCATTCAGTTGGGCTTTTGGCACTCCATTCGACTCCAGAACCTCACCTCTAGCTCAGACCAAGAATTGGCACTTCTGGTTGGATTCCTGGAAAGAATTGCTCGTTCTGTATCTTAAGACTTGGCCAGGGAATACCAAGTAAAGAGATGTTCTCTGCAGTTTACATCCTTTCTTATGGGAGAAAATACCATGGCAACCAGGAAGAAATGGAAAAAAAAAATTCTTCTCACGGCAAATCGATGTGGGAGGCTCCTCCAATCTCCTGCCTGTTTGAGGTTCAAAATCAACTGCCAAGGGTAAATTCCATTGCATGATTTTCTTGGAGCTATCTTGTCTACCTGGAGGTTCCTAAACAGTGAATTCCCAGTAAAGAGCAGTCTTCAGTATTAAAACCACTGTCGTGTCACCTCATTTTGCATTACTGTCTTCCGTGGGTGTTTCAGTTATAACTGTAATGTTATTTATAGAACAGCATTAATCCATTAAAGCTAACCTATTTTTCAATATTTATGATAATCTTATGTACATACATTGTCTGTCCATATGTATTTGTAAATAGGTTGTATATAATGTCAGGTTTGGGTCTTGGGTTCAAATGTATATATTCCTATAAGTTTCTTAACTGCATTTTGATGAATTCACATTCTGTATCTATAAGAATTGTCCCAAAAGTACCTGTACAGAGATTTCAATAAACAAATTGTGTAAACACTAAAAATTTAAAATACTGTTTAAATTGTATTTGCAATAAGCAGACTGGCTGAACATCACTTTTTTTTCATGAAAACTTGGTGCAAGTTCAGATCTCTTATTTAAATTTTAAATAAGGTCTAAATTTTCAAAATGCAGTAGTTACCAAAATGATATAGTGTAATAAAATCAAATATGATGTGTAGTGTGATTTAAGACCTTTGAGAACCTGGGTGTGTTAAGGTTTCTGTATATAATGTAAATATCCCCACTGTACTGTTAGAGGCCAACAATTCCAGTATGACTTGTTGGCAGAGAGTGCTACACCGTTTCAATGAAACATCCTATGTTTGTTTTAACTGAACTAAAATAAATACATGCTTAATCCTGAGTAGCAGTGTTTTATTTAAAGTAATGGTAAGTCGTGTCTGGTGTATTTTGTAAGCACAGCAACCTAGCACTTAGTGGGGTTCCATATAATGTTAGTGATTATAATGAAGAGAGTGGTCAGAAAGTTTAAGTTGCTTTTAAGTTCCTAATGATGATAACCAAGTGTGAGGAGGAATGAAAAAAATGCTTAGCATCTGGAAGATCCAGGCTTGGGCCTGCTCTAAGCAGTGCATCAGAATCACATCTGGGGAGCTTTTTTAAAATGCAGCTTTCTGGAGACTTCCCTGGAGGTCCAGTGGTTAAGACTCCATGCTTCCACTGCAGGGAACACGAGTTTGATCCCTGGTTGTGGAAATAAGATCCTGCGTGCTGCTGGGCTCAGCCAAAGGAAAAAAAAAAAAAAAAAGTTTTCTGGAGCACGTGTGTATGTAGTCTGATTCCATAGGTTTGGAGAGCACCTTTTCTCCCAGAAAGCTACTCAAGTGATCTCTGATGCACAAATAAAGTAAGAAACAGGCTTGGGAAGAAGTCGGGTGAGTTCAGCCTTTGTGGAGTAGTCCCAGGAAAGGAGAGAAAGTGCGATGGCTGGAGAGGAATCAGACCATCTGAGGGTTACCTGAGAGATGGACACTTGTGAGGAAGGTTACTAAGATAAACAGGGTAGCTCAGGTATGGCCCACTGGTAGTCTTAAAAACTTAGGGCTTAAAAAGTGAAATATCCAAAGCTGAAACAAGAGAGGAAGGTACCTCAAAACAGGTGTGCCTTCCCAAAGGCAAGGGAACCTTAATGCAAGAAGTTTATATCCATTTACTAACAATGTTCAAAAGGGAAAGAATTATTTGTGACGAGAAAGTACAGCAGTTTGCAACAAATCTCAACAAAAGACTAGTTAGAGTTTTCAGTCATGCATCTGAGAAGCTTTAATTGAACACCCGTGTGCAACTAACGTGCCCATGGGAAAGAGGCTGGGGTAATGTGTCAGACTCAGGTTTTAACAGAATCCATACAGTTCTCAGTTAAGCCATTAAAAAAAAATACTGAAGTGAACCCAGGATGCCAAGTTATTGATCTGAAATTTGAAGTACATATTTGGCAGATGGGTCCCTTGGGATAAAAATTCAGTTCTACAACCAGAGAGCCAGATATTTCCAGTAAGCCTGAGGAATAGAATAGCCAAGGAACATCGCGGAAGAACCAGGGCTGATTCTCAATTTGGAAGTGCTCTTACCTAGAGAATTGGCTTAGTTAAGTTTCTGGTAACAAAGGAAAAAAGATCCACTTAAATTAGCTTAAGCAAAAATGGTGACTGAGGGAGAGAGCTTCTTAGAAGGAGACTGGGGTACCTCAGAAAATTAGAAGTTAGATAAACAGGCTAGATTTATTCTAGAGACCTCAGTGACAGGTGTGGAGACTTCACTATGGGGCTCTACAGTTAGATTCCGAGCACTTTCTTCAGCCAGCCTCGCGAGATAAACAGTGGCTAATGATGGGTCCTGCTCTCTAGTCAGGTGGGCAGGTGATACAGCACACCACAGCTGTGAGACCCACCCCTACGGTTGGGAAAATAGTTCTCACAGGAAGAGTCCTGTATCCTGGGAAACACCTCAGTTCCAGGCAAACTGGGATGGTTGGTCCAATAAAACAGCCCAGAGATACTGATAAACTGTTTCTTTGGATTTCCTTTTTCCAACATAATTGTTGAATGAATAAATATGCCCTTCACAGCATAGTTTTGGTGAGGCTCAAAGTTTCAGCAAAAATTTACTAAATGCTTGCAAAATAAATACAGCTAGTACCATGAAATTAAACACTCAGACTTCAAAGGTAAAGTTCAGTCGTCTTTAACAAGAGGGCTCCAACCGGAAGGCTTTCTTGCCTAGCCTATGATCTACCTCCAGGTACCAGAAGCCATCTTTAACCTCTACCACATATAAGTGAGTCTGTGGCTGTGACATCCTTTTCCAAATCCCAGCCAAATTTGGTAGTCCCCCCACGCAGTGTGAGGGAAACATTAACACAGCAAGCCTGATTGCTTACTACTTATGTCTTCGAGGGAATCATGAGTGACCTCTGGCCAGCTCCTGGGAATGCTGCCCTCATAATGTTCTTTATGTGAGTGACTGACGATTTTGTTATATACACTTGAGGCAACGTATCATCATCTACTGGCTTTTCAGGTTGCTTTACCAACACCAAGATTGCTGATGTGCACCTGCTTTCATCGTTGGGGTTCTAAGTCTCGGTTGCCAAGTCTGGTTGCAGAGCAGAATAGGCCTATGTGACCAGGAGTACCGCCCTCCTCCGCCTCCTGCCCCTGGCCTATAAAAGCCATGGACCTTGAGGCGCATTGGGGCTTCCCTGGGCAAAGAACATTCCGCACACGTCCCTATAGTTCAGTGCTGGGAAGAGAGCATTCTTGTGTGGCCTCGGACAAGGAAGGTCTTGGAAGCCCGTGACAAACCTCTCTGGACCCCCCTGTTGCATATCTTTTTCCTGTTGCTTTTGTTCTGTATCCTTTGCTGTAATAAACCTTAGGTAATTGACTATTACCTGCTATCGAGCCCTTCTGGTGAATCACCAAATGAAACACTTATGGTGTCTTTTCTCTCTGCATCATCAGTTGTCAAACCTCATCAGGCATCTCTTGCCTTCTCCAGGAAGAATCTATTCACAATGAAAGCCCCAAAGCAAGTTTTACTAAATATTACCTGGAGTGTGGGGTGTTGGAGGGTTAGATGGTAAAGGGACTTTTTACACTGCACATGCCACCGTGTGCAAATTCAGAAAATCCCATTTGACATATTTTTCCCCCAAGTCGGCCTGGCTGTGCTCTGAACTAGAGATTTTCTCTGTCTGCCCTTCCTCCCACACCAATACTCAGCCTGTCCTCTATTCTCATGAGTAGTTCAGCTCTGTCCTCAAATCTGCCAGTTCATCTCAGATGAACAAAAGTTGGGAGTCATCAGGACCCACCCTCCTGAGGTGGCAGTTTACTGGTCATATCTTTTTATTTCCAGTCTGCTTTTGAAGATCTCTCTCACTTCTGCTCCCTCCCTTCTTAAATTACTTACCTTAGTATTCTTTCTAACCACGTACAGTATTTTCCCTGAAAGGAGTTCTGGTAAGTTTAACTCTTTCATCTGATCATTTTAAAAGAATACGTGACGTAGAGCCCAACCTGTAAAGTAGAGAAAAGCAAAGCTGGGCTGGTTGAAACAGTCAGAGGTGAGGTCTAGAGCCTAAGTGCTCTGCCTCCCAAGCTCTTTGCACCTGCTTCATCCCTCCATAATGATCCACAAGACGCAGCCTTAACCTAGGGCTTTATGCAACGGGGTTCGAAAAACGTGACTCTAAATGCTTTCAGGAGTATGAGACCCCAAGATAATAGGAATCCTGCCAGCCTGAAGCTCAGCTGCTGAGTCCCCTCTTTCTCTCCTTATTGCCAGGATGATGGCCTTGGCTTCCTGTCTACAACTCAATCGTCTTTATCTCAGTACAATCCAAGAGCCTCAAGATGGACACGAAGTTCACATAGAGTTCAAGTCTTCTTGACTGTGAATGTGTTGCTGAGGAGATCCTTAAGTCCTTCCAGGTATATCTAAGGTGGAGCAGGTGAAGAAATCAAAGTGGGAAAGAGACACAATGTCAAATAATCCATTTCCTGTCCCCTACTCAAGAATGATGCCATTGCCAAGAATTGCTTTCAGGTTGCCGAAATTTTAGTCTTTCTAAATAGGTAGGGTAAGAAACCTTAAAAAAAATGTTGACCTTTGGTTACATCTAGTTCTGGAGGTCTTTAATTTTAAAAGGACAAGATATCATAAACCAATCTTCTGAACCATCTGTTTCTCAAAGATTTGGGGAATTATTCCTAGGTCCTAAGTGTATAACTTTAAGCTTCCAAAGTTATATACATGCTTACTGAAAATGTGGCAAAATCACACATCGACATAGATTTTAAGAGTGAGGTATCTGGTCTAAATAAGCAACAAAAAAACCAAATATATTGAAGATGCCACTTTAAGGATACAATTCTAGCAAGCAGCAGTTTAGTTTTCTTGAGGGGAAAGGTACACCTTAAGTTTTGGTAAATGATGCATTTTCTTCCAGTGTCTCCAATCTACTGTAACCTATCATGGAATCATGTTGTGTTCCAAGCCAAAACCAAGCTATATTTCTTTTTAATTTCCTTTCATTTTCTTTGTATTTTGCCTTTAAAGTGACTCAAAGTCTCAAGAGATGTGGAACTCATGGTTCACAACACTTCTGCTCCAGATAGAGGGATTGTATTTTTAAACTGATCCCTAAATAGAAAGATCCAAAGAAGGAAATATGTGAAATATGAAAATCTCTTCTCAAAATGCATGAGAGCCTCATAAATTTGAAAATGTTCTTCCCTCATAAACTGTTCCAAAAAGAAATATTTAGTACTTACCACCTGCATTGGAGGCAATGAAGCAAGCAAGAGAACGCTCTTTCTTGCTTGTGGGGGAGAAGCTAGTGAAACAAGACTCTTTCTTCACACACACACACACACACACACACACACACACACACACACACATACACACACACACTACACACAGCAATAATACTTACAAGGCCAGCACAGATTTCACTGCGGTACTTATTGAATAAGAGTTAATAATCAACGATGCCAGGAGTTGCTCCACACTGGTTGTCACTGTGCCACAGTTCATGGAAAGCTCTCCTGGTCTAGGCGGAAAAGCATGTGACCTTGTAGCTGTGCAAAGTTGGGTTCAAGATCTGATTTGCCATTACTAGCTGTGTGATCTCCAACAAGTTCATTAACCTGCCCATGCCTCATTTGGCTTACCTTTTAATAGAATTTAGCATAACTCCCATCGGGTAGTGCTTAGCACATGCCAGGTACTGCGCTGAGCGTAGTCACTAGAGGCGGTCCTGAGGGAAATGAGCCAACAGCCTCATCCACAGCAGCACCCTTCAAGTCCAGTGGTCTCTTCATTGGGGCTGATGCCCTGTTATGTCTACATTAGGTCTGGATGTGATTCTTCTTGCTCCAAGTCCTGTGAACCAAAAAGATAAGTTATCAGCCCTCAATATACTATGCACTGAGGATCAGAGGCAGGATAAATGCACTAAATACTCCTGGAAGTCCAGGTCTTAGCAATTCTAAAATACTGCTGGGCCGGGCTTCCCTGGTGGCTCAGTGGTTGAGAGTCTGCCTGCCGATGCAGGGGACACGGGTTCGTGCCCCGGTCTGGGAGGGTCCCACATGCCGTGGAGCGGCTGGGCCCGTGAGCCATGGCCGCTGAGCCTGCGCGTCCGGAACCTGTGCTCCGCAACGGGAGACGCCACAACAGTGAGAGGCCCGCGTACCGCAAAAAAATAAAATAAAATAAAATAAAATACTGCTGGGCCAACCTGAGGAGGGCTTCCTACCCTGGGATGGAATAAGTTATTTAATTAGGTTCCAATTCTGCCCCGACAAGGGATCTTCAATCCACTTCACAGTCAAGTCTTCACAGTCCTTGAATGAACCCTCCTTAAGATTCTTCCTTTTATGATATCCTGTTTAGCCTTATCAGAAGTGGGAATTAGTGAATAGCTCTTCCTTAGGTGTGAGGCAGTTTTACCAGCCCATTTTCTACTCAGAGAAGGTTAGGCCCAAGGGCTGTTTTAAATCCTGAGCAGTCAATTTCTCTTCTCTAGGCTAGTGGTCTCTTTAGCATTTGAACTCTCTCAAAAGATTTAGTCCTATTCTCATCTGATTCCAGTCAATTTCATATGCCAACAGCCATACCCACAGTTCTTTGTGAGATATACTTCCTTTTTAAATTCGAGCTTATTTTGAGATAAAATTAATATATCATACAATTCACCCATTTAAAGTATAAGATTCAATGGTTTTTAGTATCTTCACAGAGTTATGCAACCTTTGCCAGTAATTACAAAACGTTTCCATCATCTCAGAAACTCCACACCCATTAGCAGTCACGCCCGATTTCCCCAACTTCTCCCACCCCAGCTCACTCTACTCCCAGCAAGAGGCAAAAATATACTTTCTGTCTCTATGGATTTGCCTATTCTGGACATTTCGTATAAATTGGATCATATAATATATGGTCCTTTGTGCCTGGCTTCTTTTACTTAGCATTATATTTCCAAGGTTCATCCACATTGTAGCATGTATCTGCACTTAATTTCCTTTTATTAATGAATAGTATTTCACTGTATGGATATACAGTATTTTATTTATCCATCAAGCAATAGACATTTGAATTGTTTCCACATTTTTTCTATTATGTATAATGCTGCCATAAACATTTATGTACAAGTTTTTGAAAGGACATAAGTTTTCATTTCTCTTTACTCATACATCTTGAATTTTCTACATGTCTTTGCTTTATTGCCTCTCTCTCTATCTGTCTCTTTCTCTCTCAGTTGCAATTACCTCAGACCTATCTTTGGTGGGAAAGACACACCTTAATTCATTCACCCTATCTTGTCCAATTGAAAAGATATAGCAGGTGTCACCTTAACCCATACAGATTTTAACAATATACCCTATGGTTGTATCTTGATTTGATCCTTGCTCCAGGGCTATTTTAATCAGACTTTGTTATCAGAGCATTGCTCAGTGCTACTTTTTACTGTTTGTGGATCAGAAATGGTTGCGTTTTGCAACCCTATAAATTCCCAAATTTGTAGACACTCTCTATTCCCTTTCCTGCTCGCAAAGTAGCCAATTGTTTTCTGAGCTCATCTATTTCTTATAATACCTTGCCAAACATAGTCATTAACAACCAACACAGGCTATAAACATTCTATTTTCCAACCTCTTCTTCTAAGGCTACAAGTTATTAAGGACTTGATGTGCCTTCCAAATTACCTCAGATGACAATTTTATCAAACGTTTTGCCACTGCATAATATCCATTCATCCTCCAATAATAGTTTTCTGCCACCTGCTACCAGCCCCTAAGCCAGTACCTCATTTTATGGGAATTTAATTAAAACAGAACTCTCTATGACATCCAGGCTAGACTAGGTGATGCTCTGGTTAAAAAAAAAAAAAAAAAAAACCAAACCCCCAGAATCTCAGCAGCTTAATCTTACAAAAATTTAGTTCTTGCTTATGCTACATGCTCAGTGCAGCTCACCAAGGCAATGAGAAAGTAAAAATAGCTTGGACAGTAAAAATCTGTCCTACCATTCATCAGATTGGAATAAAAGACACAGATAAAGCCAGCTGCAAAGTTAACAGGAAACAATATTTCCCCCAAGGACACACAGCAGCTGTAAAGTGTCATAACAACCCCCTTCTTTAAGTGACTACCACTTTCTACCTCACTGAGAAACTGTTCTCTAAAATCGGAGACTATCAGAAATATAAGTAATTTGATTTAAATTGTTGTTTGAAAAGATATCAGTAAGAGAGGAACAACCTACTCTTGCTTGGGCGGGGTCTAAGTTACTCTGATGCAGAGAAGCCATCTGGATTTACAGCCCAGATGCAGAGTTTCAGATAAGGGGTTTCTGCACACAGTGTCCCACATCTATCTTAGCTTTCTTTTTTCCAAGGAAACAAGACCCTGGGTCTACTTTGCAGTCTGAGTGTGATGTTGACCACTTTACACTGCCTTACTTTGCTTGGAGCCTATCAAAACACTGATTTATTTAAATTTAACTCAGACTCTACCCTGGCCCAGAATTCTCTCTATCCTAGTTCCATCTTTCACTTTGGTTGGTGAGATGCACCATAGTTTCTCCGATTTGTGATCTCCTTCATAGCAATGGGCCGATAAATTTGATTTTGCCTAACAAAGGGTTTGTTTTTAGTGGTTTGGGGTTGATTGGGCTAAGACAAAGGATTCAACTCATTGTAAACTTTTGACAATGGAAGATCTGTATTTTGTATAATGAAATAAATATAGGTTCTTGTCAGGCTCTGCCTTGACCCTAAACTGTCTTAGTTTTCTGAAGATGAGTTACTCCTTTCCTGGAAAAATGAAGCCAGTTGGTCTATATAACACAAGCCCTCACTCACAAAAGCTATTAGGTTTAGAAATAACAATAGCTAAAGTCCTAAAACTTCAGGGCAATTTGAGTACCAGGCCATCTCTTAAAATTCCATTGGAGCACAGCCAGGCTGCCACTGAGTCCATTTCTATCTCTGTCTCTCTAAGACACTAATTCCCTAGCTAGAGGGAAGCCCTGCACTGTGTCCTGGGTAGTTGACATCTCTCAGTAATAATTGTAGAATAAAAGAGAAGGGAAGAGTTGTAAATGTGCAATCTTTTCTCCACTCCCTATCCATCAATGCGGTTCTCCCTAAAGAATAAGGAAGTCGGTATTGGGAATTGCACCAAGAAGCCTCAGAGTTAGAAATCAGGGACATACACAGAGAAAGGGGTAGGACACCAGCCATTGTCCCAACAAGAAACAGATGTGGACAGGATTAAAAGAATTAATAAGGGAAGATGAAGAATCTGGGACAGGCAATAGCAGGGAACCTTTATCACCACTTGTCTGAAAAGGCAACGGGAGGGAAATGTAGCAGGGAAATGTAGAGCCAACAAACTGCAAGTCCATCATCAGTCACTTCTCATTCTTTCCTCCCCTACAGCCCCAGCCCTGGGCAACTACTAACATAGCTTCTGTCTCTACGAATTTGCCTATTCTAGACATTTCATATAAATGGAATCCTACAATACGTGGTCTTTTGTGACTGGTTTCTTTCACTTGGCATAATGTTTTCAAAGTCCATCCATCTTGTAGTTTACCTTGGTACCTCATTCCTTTTGATGACTGAATAATATTCCATTGTATGGATTATACTACATTTTGTTCATCCATTCACCAGCTGATGGACATTTGGTTCCCACTTTTTGGCTATTGTGAATAATGCTGCTGTAAACATTTGTATACAAGTTTTTCTGTGGCCCTATGTTTTCAGTACTTTGCAGTGTACACCTAGGAGTGAAATTGTCAGGTTATATATAATTCTATTTTTTACCTTCTGAGGAACTGCTAAACTGTTTTCCAAAGTGGCTATACCATTTTGCATTTCCACTAGCACAGTTCTAATTTCTCCATATCCTCAAAAATGCTTTTTTTGTCCATGTTTTTGTTTATTGCCATTCTTCTAATATCCATTTGATAATGTACTTAGGTTTCTTTTACCAGATTATTGAGCCAGCCTCTGGGATATGATAGGAATAGAGGTCTTGGTGGGGTAAATGCATCAGAGAGGGGTTAGAGTCAGGGTCTTTTTTTCTTTTGCACATATTATACATGTGTGTATATATACACTCACACATACATATGAACATACATTTGAGTTTTCACAGAGAAAAAGCATAGCCACGAACAAAGCATCTTTTCCTAGACATTTGTATTTGTAAAGCGTTTCAAGGCAGAAAAATAATTTTAAACTAAATTCTGCTCCTAATTGAACACAGTGGGCATAATAGTTTCAGCTGCCTGTCACATTCTGAACAAATTTCTTGATATTGTTAGAGTAAAAGTTTTAATATTCACATATGAAATGCTCCAGGTTCCCTGTGTGAAGGGCCTCTTTTAGAATGATTTCAGAAAAAAAAAGGGATTCTCAGTATACTATAATAACAGCAAGAACTTATGATTAGGCCCACAGTTCTTACAGAAATACTTAACCCCTTGCACAGCCAACACTTCCTCTCCAGTAAAACATGCAGCTTAAAAGAATTCTGAGCTTCAGATTTCACCGTGTGCGCCCTGGAAATTGTGGAATGTTAGCCCTGAGTTCTACATCAGAGATACTACAACACCGGCAGCCAGAAACCCAGGCCTTCTACCGGTTTTCTGGATACTTAATCACAATGAACTCCTCAACAATCATAACTTGCTTTTTAATGACAAAAATGAACTGACATCTCTTGGTCTTTACACACGTGATAGGAACAGAGCTCTTCATGGGGTAAATGCATCAGAGAGGGGTTAGAGTCAGGGTCTTTACACAGAGAATTGTGTAGTTGGCCTAGGAAGGTGATGAAGTTGATGACTGTACTTTGGTCTTCCAATTTGGGATATATGCAGGGGATATATGTGTTGGGAGCAGAGCCTAATGGTGTCTCCCATTTTGATAGTCTCAGTCAGTTGTTTTTTTGCTTTGTGTTCTTTGGATCACTGGAAGTTCTTCTTCCAGACATTACCCAGGTGCTGGAGAAATTGTGATGCTGAGAAGTTCAGAGAAATCATGGCGGACAAACAGATAATTGATGTGGAAGTGGATGCATTGTGGGAGAAGTGGTATCCTGTTTGCAAACACCAGGTTATCAGGCTTGGTTCTTAGGCTATAGCCCAGCTGTCTGTAGAATGTCTGGCAACAGATTGATCTACTCTGCTAGGCCCAGGTTAATATGCTCCCTCAGTCTGTGGGTGGCAGGGGGTTACCGGAGAGATCTGAAATTTTTTTCTCCCAAAATTGGCATATGCAAAAGGAGTAATGGAGAGATTGAGTTTATGGAGAGAAAAAGTATGCCTTGACAAGCAAAGTAGAGCGAGTGAGAATAAAAGTAAATAGGGTTGCTATATAGAAGAGTAGTGCATCACTTTGGTGAACCACAGATGTTAGAATGGTTTGGGACAGACACTGGTGAAAAGTGAGGTCTAATGTAGTGAGTCCCAAGGTATCTGAAGTGGGTGCAATAGTCCCTACAGGATCTACAATGACCAGATGTCGTGGGTACCTAGTCATTGGGTCATATCAAGAGTGGGGTCATCAGGAGTGGCTTCCAAAGTTTCCAAATACGTCAGAAAGGCTTGTTGGGGGGGCAGTCCTGGGTTCAGATATCTCTAATCAGGAAGGACAGGTAGCTGTCCCTGGAAATGAGGATCTTCTTTCCCTTCACTTCCACCATAGCCCTAAGGCTGTTTGGACCCAGGAAGGAATCATTTCATTTGACTTTAAAGAGATTGCAAAGGATTGACTCTGTCTCTATCTCTCTTTTAATTTATTTTTGTTTTATTCTGGAGCCTATATTCTTAGAAGAGCTAGCAGTGAATTAGCTCACTGAATATTACAGGTAATTTCTGATAATAACTGATATTATAACTTAATAATCAGTTATTAAGCCTGGTTGGCAGGCTAAGGAGATTTGTGCTGTTATTTCTAATCTGTTTTATGGATTAGAATTTGTTTTTCTCAATAAGTATAATTAAATGTATGATCCAAATAAGCTCTGAATCTAATCCCATGATTTTTTCTGTGTAGAAATTTTTCTATAATTAAGAATGACCGGCGCTTTCCGGAGCGCCATGCTGGGCGCGGCAGGCGCGGGGCTCGTGCGGGGCCTAGGGGCAGGGACGCAGGTGTGGCTGTGGGGCTCGCGCGGCCGCTCCCTCACCTTGCCCCACGCGGCCCGTGGGCTCCACGCGGGAGACTGGCGGCCCTCAACCGGGCGGGGGCCGCTCGGGCGGCAGCCGAGCCTGCTTGCGGCGGCGATCGTGAGCTCGGCGCCCGGCCCTCTGCATCCCTACCTGCGCCTCATGCGGTTGGACATGCCCATAGGAACCTGGCTACTGTATCTGCCATGTACGTGGAGCATTGGTCTGGCAGCTGAACCAGGTTGTTTTCCAGATTGGTACATGTTATCCCTCTTTGGCACTGGAGCTGTTCTGATCCCTGAAGCAGGCTGTACTATTAATGACATGTGGGACCAGGACTACGATAAAAAAGTTGATTCATCCCAGAAAGGAACAGAGAGGCTCCTCTCAATTCTGCAGAGTAAGATGGTTGCATCACTTTGGAATGCCACATAAAGCAACAGGATCATTTATTGTCCTCACTGAAATCCAGCGTAAGAAGTGCCAGTATCAGTTGAATAGCTGGTGTTGCAAAGTGCAGTGTGCTTCCTTTCTCAACAGAGGAGCGGCCATGGGGGCAAGGTTACAAGAACAAGTCGCCCAATAGCTGCTGGAGACATTTCAACTTTTCAATCCTTTGTTTTTCTTGGGGGACAGCTGACCTAGGCACTGCGTGTTCTTCTGTGTCTGAATTACTACAGTATAGCTCTTGGAGCAGCATCCCTACTTCTTGTCATCACCTACCCGCTAATGAAGAGAATTACATACTGGCCTCAATTAGCCTTGGGGTTGACTTTTAATTGGGGAGCATTACTTGGATGGTCTGCTGTCAAGGGCTCCTGTGATCCATCTGTTTGCCTTCCTCTTTATTTTTCTGGAATTATGTGGATTCTAATATACGATACTATCTATGCTCATCAGGACAAGAGAGATGATGCTCTGATCGGCTTTAAGTCCACGGCACTGTTGTTCAGTGAAGATACCAAGCAGTGGCTCAGTGGCTTCACTGTGGCGATACTGGGGCACTGAGCCTGCTGGGAATGAACATTGGTCAAACTGTGCCCTACTACACTGCTCTGGCTGCTGTAGGAGCCCATCTGGCTCACCACATTTACACTCTGGACATCCACAGACCTGAGGGTTGTTGGGATAAATTCACCTCCAACCGAACAATAGGACTAATAATTTTTTTAGGAATTGTCCTTAATTTGTGGAAAGAAAAGGAGACAGATAAAACAAAGAAAAATATAGATAATAGAATAGAAAATTAGCAAATTAAGTTTATCTGGGGATTTTTAAACCAACTTTTACAAAATACTCTCAGGTCTTATTACCACAAAACTAGATTTGAGTAACAGTCTTACAATATGTTAATGAATTACCAACCAGTAGATGAAGTTGTAGGGCATTTCTGCCTGGATTTTAGTTCAACTATGTACTAGTCACATTCTTCCCCGTCACAGAAACCAGGAACTCTTCAGGATTTGCGACCACCTGGAGTATTTAAGTTATAATTCTCATCTGCAGTTACAGGAATTATATGAGTTTTGGCACTTTAGAACAAAACTTGATGTGTGTCTCATCTAAATGACTGTCTCTGTAGGAAAATGGACTCTCTTTTTAGGGCAAAATAAAGGCTGCTACAGGAAGTTGAGGCTTATTGTTCTTTGCATTGACCTTTACTTACTGCCAAAAGCTGTAATTCAGGAAACCGTTCTGTTTTTTATATTTTAGGAGAATTTAAATCAGTAAATAAAATTTTTTACCTGTTAAAAAAAAAAAAAAGAATGATCCTTAGCCCCACATATCAGTTGCCACACTTATAAGATTAAAAACATTGCATAACTTAAAGCCTGTAATATTATTTCAATCTAACTTCTTCCTGTAGCTTTTTTTTTTTTTTTTTTGCGGTACGCGGGCCTCTCACTGTTGTGGCCTCTCCCGTTGCGGAGCACAGGCTCCGGACGCGCAGGCTCAGCGGCCATGGCTCACGGGCCCAGCCGCTCCGTGGCATGTGGGATCTTCGCGGACCGGGGCACGAACCCTCACCCCCTGCATCGGCAGGCGGACTCCCAACGACTGCATCACCAGGGCAGCCACTTCCTGTAGCATATTGATGACACTGTTCATTTTAATCCTTAGAGAGGATCAAATGGAAATACAATCAAAAACTCAAATTTGTTTTTAGAGTGGACTTTGTCATTGCTTGCTAGTTTCTCAATTTCTGGAAGAATTCATTGTTTAAATGAATTGGGCATGGAAAATGACTCATATACACTGGTAGAGAACAGAGGTAGAATTTGGAAGGAGCTTTGCTAGAACTTCATTAGTCATTCTCTTTAATTCTTCATGTCAAATGCATAATGCTGTTTTGGCATTACTCTTAAGAATTATTCAATCTCTCCAGGAAGCTTTAAATGTTCTGAAAACAAACATTGCCTCAGAATTTTCAACTGGAGTGTGTGAATAGAGAATGCAAACATTTCCATAATCCTCCAAGAGGGTTTGAGCCAATTTGCTGTTAATGTTCCCTGCTTCTCCCGGGAAACTCCTATTTCTAAGGTGAAGATGTTTTCAGAAAAAGTTGGCTTTATGTAAATAACCTTCAGGTTCTTTATGAAAATGCTATAACACTTCTATGGTGAAATTATTTATAGACGTGACAACAAAGAAAATTACAACTGTTCCGTTAGAATCTAGTCGGCTCTTCTTTTCCTTTTTTAAAAGCAGCTTTATTGAAATATAATTCACGTACTATTAAATTCACACGATAAAATTTACCCTCTTAAAGTGTACAACTCCGTCGGTCTTAAGTATATTCACAGAGTTAAATATACTAACTACAAATTTGCATATTTTATAAATATATAAATACATTCTATTGTATGGATATAACACATTTTGTTTATCTTTTCATCAGGGGATGGACATTTAGGCTGGGGTCAATACGGGGCTTTTATGAATAATGCTGCTGTCAATGTTCATGTACAAGTCTTTGGACATATGTTTTCAATCCCAATCATGTTTTAAATACGCATTTGTATCGGTTATTGACGTGCTTTTTTCTACTGTGTGCTTTCTTCTGAGACAAAGATACTATATACTCATTTACACTGTCTCTTTCTTTAAGCCTAAGTGAGGAAGACAGAAGCTGAGGGAGGTAAAAGGGAGGGTCACCCAGGACCCCAAAACACTCTTTTCGTGATACAAAATGAAGGGGTAAATTCACTACGGCTATCTTCCAATTGCATGTTTCTTTTTTTTGTGTGTGAAAAAAATGTAAGTAGGCAAACTAAGAATATACACACACACATATGCATAAACCTATGAATGTGTGTTTGTGTGTGTGTGTGTGTAAAGGCTTCATCCAAAAGATAAATAAAAAGTAATTAAGAAAGATTAGTTTTGGGCTTCCCTGGTGGCGCAGTGGTTGAAAGTCTGCCTGCCGATGCAGAGGACACGGGTTCGTGCCCCGGTCCGGGAAGATCCCACATGCCGCGGAGCGGCTGGGCCCGTGAGCCATGGCCGCTGAGCTTGTGCGTCCGGAACCTGTGCTCCGCAATGGGAGAGGCCGCAACAGTGAGAGGCCCGCGTACCGCAAAAAAAAGAAAGAAAGAAAGAAAGATTAGTTTCAAATGTAAATATAAATGTTTTGGGTTTTTTTTTTTTTTGCGGTACGCGGGCCTCTCACTGTTGCGGCCTCTCCCTTTGCGGAGCACAGGCTCCGGACGCGCAGGCTCAGCTGCCATGGCTCACGGGCCCAGCCGCTCCGCGGCATGTGGGATCTTCCCGGACCGGGGCACGAGCCCGTGTCCCCTGCATTGGCAGGCGGACTCTCAACCGCTGCACCACCAGGGAAGCCCTGGGTTTTTTTTTTTTTGCTTATAAATTTTTTTATTTTTTTTTATTTGTTTATTTTTGGCTGCACTGGGTCTCTGTTGCTGTGCGCAGGCTTTCTCTAGTTGCGGCGAGCAGGGGCTACTCTTTGTTGCGGTGCGCGGGCTTCTCATTGCGGTGTCTTCTCTCGCTGCGGAGCACGGGCTCTAGGCATGCGGGCTTCAGTAATTGGGGCACACGGGCTCAGTAGTTGTGGCTCGCGGGCTCTAGAGCACAGGCTCAGTAGTTGTGGCGCACAGGCTTAGTTCCTCCGCGGCATGTAGGATCTTCCCGGACCAGGGCTCGAACCTGTGTCCCCTGCATTGGAAGGCGGGTTCTTAACCACTGCGCCACCAGGGAAGCCCCTCAATGTTGTTTTTAAGAGTATCTCTTTTGAATATCTGATTTCCAGTTCTTTTGGGGAAATCCAATTTTACACAACTAGGTCTTGAATGACTTTATTTTACCCTTGTTCTAAGAAGCCATATGCTTACTCAGGCCCAGTTTGTGATTATAGGGTAAACTCAAGGGAAATAAGGTTTTTTCCCCTGCTTGCCTATTTTCTAAATTTAATTGAAAAATCATTGTCTTTTATAAAATCCATTACAAATCCTCATTTTGTTGTTATCATCTGATAGTTAAGCAATGATCTGTGTGTAATTCCAATTGCAAAGTGAACTGGCTGTGTTATGCTGACATGGTCATCTCAACAGCAAGCAGAATGAGAGAGAGTGAACGCTCTCACGTCCTGCTGGGACTTCTCAGTATAATGATAACAAGCATCGGCTCTTATTGGTGCCAGGCACCATCATCATATCATTTCATATGCATTTTGTTTAGTTATCACAAAATACTCCAATGGTACCTTATTATCTCCATTTCACAGATGAGTAAACTGAGAGGTTTCAAAAGTTCCCAGAGTCACATAGGTAGTTACTTCTGGAGCTCAAATTCAAACCCAGGTCTTTCTGACTCCAGAGTCTACTTTTTTATCCACTCCTTTATAGTGCCTTTATATGTTATGAACCTGGATGAGGGCAAATAAACCTACAAAAACATTTACCAAATGACCTCACCTGTTTAGAACTCAGCTATTAGACAAACTCCTTTGAATAGAACAGAACTAAGCGTTGGGAAAGAAACTAAAAGGACCAATATGTGGTCAAAATAGAGTTTATAAACCCCATACACTAAAATATATACATATTGCTTATAGGATAATCCCTCAGAGGGATTATAGGCTCTCTTATAGGCTCTCTCTCAGAGCCTTTTTTTATTTTTCTAAAATATACATAATGAAATACATGAAATTTACCATCTTAACCATTTAAGTGTACAGTTTAGTGTTACTAAGTACCTTCATATTTCTGTGCGACCATTACCACCATCCACCTCCAGAACTATTTTCATCTTAAAGACTGAAACTCTATACCTATTAAACAATAACTCCCCACTCCCTCCACTCCCCAGCCTCAGGCAACCACCACTCTACTTTCTGTTTCTATAATTTGGCAACTCTATGTGCCTCATATAAGTGGAGTCATACTTATGGAGTCATACAAAATGGAGTATTTGTCTTTTTGTGACTGGCTTATTTAACTTAGCATAATGTCTTTAATGTTTATCTATGTTGTGACGTATTGGAGAATTTCCTTCCTTTTTAAGACTGAATAATATTCCATTGTATGTATCATCACATTCTGTTTTTCCATTCATCTGTCAATGGACAGACACCTGTCTCGCTTCCATGTTGTAGCTATTGTGAATAATGCTGTTATGAACATGCATGTAGAAATATCTCTCCAAGATCTTGCTTCCAGTTTTGTGTATATACTCAGAAATGGGGTTTGCTGGATCATACTGAAATTCTATTTTCATTTTTTGAGGAGCTGCCATACTATTTTCCACAGCAGCTGTACCATTTTGCGTTCTCACCAACACTGCACAAAATTTCCAATTTTTCATATCCTTGCCAACACTTGTTATTTTCTGTTTTATTTTGATAGTAGCCATCCTAATGAGTGTGAGGTCTTATCTCATTGTGATTTTGATTTGCAGTTTCCTAGTGATTAGTGATGTTGAGCATCTTTTCATATGCTTGTTGGCCATTCTTCTCTGGAGAAATGTCTATTCAAGCCCTTTGACCATTTTTGAATTGGGTTGTTCTTTCTTTTGTGGTTACCATGGGGATTACTTTCAACATCCTAAAGTTATAACACTCTAATTTGGATATATACCAGTTTAATAACATACAAAAACTCTGCCCCTCTTTTTCAGTTGTTATCATAAAATTACATCCTAATATATTGTATCTTCAAAAACATAAACTAGTCTCTTAAATTATATAGAAAACAAAATGTGGAGTTATAAACCAAAGCTGCAAATAATATCAATACTAGCTTTTAGACAAATAATTCTTTAAAACAATTATGTCTCTTAAATCATGTACAAATCAAAAAGTGGAGTTACAAACCACTTTTACAGTAATACTAGATTTTATAATTGCCCATGTGTTTATCTTTATTGAGCTCTTTATTTATTCATATGGTTTTCAGTTACTGTTTATTGTCCTTTCATTTCAACTTGTGAACTAACTTATTCATTTCTTGCAGGACAGGTCTAATAATAACAAACTCCCTCTGATTTTGCTTATCTGGGAATGATTTAATTTCCCCCTCACTTTTGACAAAGTTTTGCTGGATATAAGATTCTTGGTTAACAGTTTTGTTTTGTTTTTTCCTTTTAGTACTTTGAAGGCATCAGCCCACTGCCTTCTGGCCTCCAAAGTTTCTGATGAGAAACTTGGTGATTATTTTATTGAATCCCTTGTATGGGAAAAGTCACTTCTCTCTAGCTGCTTTCAGGATTCCCTTTGTCTTTTGATAGTTTGATTATAATGTGTCTTGGTGTGAGTCTCTTTGAGTTTATTCTACTTGGAGCCATTGAACTTCTCCTATGTTTATACTCATGTCTTCATTAAATATGGGAAGTTTTTGGCTATTATTTCTTCACATATTCTCTCTGCCTCTCTCCTCCTCCTCCCTCTGGGACTCCCACAGTATGTATGTTGGTCGGCTTGACAGTATCTTACAAGTTCTTTATGCTCTCTCTGTTGACTTTTCTTCAACCTTTTTTCTTTCCGTTCCTCAGACTTGAAAATTTCCATTTTCCTATCTTCCAGTTGAGTGATTCTTTCTTCTGTCTGCTCAAATCTACCTTTGAATCCTTCTGGTGAATTTTAAATTTCTGTTATTGTACTTCCCGGCTTCAGAAATTTTTTTAGGATTTCTATCCCTTTATTAATAGTTTCATTTTTTCATACCTGTTTTCTTGACTTTCTCCACATTTCTGGACTTTAGTTCTTTCAGCATCTTGAAGACAGTTGTTTTTTCTTTTTCTTTTTTTAATTTTTTTATACAGCAGGTTCTTCTTAGTTATCCATTTTATACATATTAGTGTATCTATGTCAATCTCAATCTCCCAATTAACCACTGCACCACCACCACCACCACCACCACCACCATTTTCCCCCTTGGTGTCCATACATTTGTTCTCTACATCTGTGTCTCAATTTCTGCCCTGCAAACTGGTTCATCTGTACCACTTTTCTAGGTTCCACATATATGTGTTAATATATGATATTTGTTTTTCTCTTTCTGACTTACTTCACTCCGTATGACAGTCTCTATGTCCATCCACGTCTCTACAAATGACCCAATTTCTTTCATTTTTATGGCCGAGTAATATTCCATTGTATATATGTGCCACATCTTCTTTATCCATTCGTCTGTCGATGGGCATTTAGGTGGCTTCCATGCCCTGGCTATTGTAAATAGTACTGCAATGAACACTGGGGTGCATGTCTCTTTTGGAATTATGATTTTCTCTGGGTACATGCCAAGTAGTGGGATTGTTGGGTCATATGGTAATTCTATTTTTAGTTTTTTAAGGAACCTCCTTACTGTTCTCCATAGTGGCTGTATCAATTTACATTCCCATCAACAGAGCAAGAGGGTTCCCTTTTCTCCACACCCTCTCCAGCATTTCTTGTTTGTAGATTTTCTGATGATGCCCATTCTAACTGGTGTGAGGTGATACCTCTTTGTAGTTTTGATTTGCATTTCTCTAATGATTAGTGATGTTGAGCAGCTTTTCATGTGCTTCTTGGCCATCTGTATGTCTTCTTTGGAGAAACGTCTGTTTAGGTCTTCTGCTCATTTTTGGATTGGGTGGTTTGTTTTTTTAATATTGAGCTGCATGAGCTGTTTATATATTTTGGAGATTAATCCTTTGTCCGTCGCTTCATTTGCAAATATTTTCTCCCATTCTGAGGGTTGTCTTTTCGTCTTGTTTGTAGTTTCCTTTGCTTTGAAAAAGCTTTTAAGTTTCAGTAGGTCCCATTTGTTTATTTTTGTTTTTATTTCCATTACTCTAGGAGGTGGATCAAAAAAGATCTTGTCGTGATTTATGTCAAAGAGTGTTCTTCCTATGTTTTCCTCTAAGAGTTTTATAGTTTCCAGTCTTACATTTAGGTCTCTAATCCATTTTGAGTTTATTTTTGTGTATGGTGTTAAGGAGTGTTCTAATTTCATTCTTTTACATGTAGCTGTCCAGTGTTCCCAGCACCATTTATTGAAGAGACTGTCTTTTCTCCATTGTATATCCTTGCTTCCTTTGTCATAGATCAGTTGACCGTAGGTGCATGGGTTTATTTCTGGACTTTCTATCCTGTTGCATTGATCTATATCTCTGTTTTTGTGCCAGTACCATATTGTCTTGATTACTGTAGTTTTGTAGTATAGCCAGAAGTCAGAGAGTCTGATTCTTCCAGCTCTGTATTTTTCTCTCAAGACTGCTTTGGCTATTCGGGGTCTTTTGTGTTTCCATACAAATTGTGAAATGTTTTGTTCTAGTTCTGTGAAAAATGCCACTGGTAATTTGATAGGGATTGCATTGAATCTGTAGATTGGTTTGAGTAGTATAGTTATTTTCACAATATTGATTCTTCTAGTCCAAGAACATGGTATATCTCTCCATCTGTTTGTATCATCTGTAATTTCTTTCATCAGTATCTTATAGTATTCTGCATACAGGTCTTTTGTTTCCCTAGGTAGGTTTATTCCTAGGTATTTGATTCTTTTTGTTGCAGTGGTAAATGAGAGTGTTTCCTTAATTTGTCTTTCAGATTTTTCATCATTAGTGTATAGGAATGCAAGAGATTTCTGTGCATTAATTTTGTATCCTGCAACCTTACCAAATTCATTGATTAGTTCTGGTAGTTTTCTGGTGACATCTTTAGGATTCTCTATATATAGTATCATGTCATCGGCAAACAGTGACAGTTTTACTTCTTCTTTTCCAATTTGTATTCCTTTTATTTCTTTTTCTTCTCTGATTGCTTTGGCTAGGACTTCCATAACTATGTTGAATAATAGTGGTGAGAGTGAACACCCTTGTCTCGTTCCTGATCTTAGAGGAAATGCTTTCAGTTTTTCACCATTGAGAATGATGTTTGCTGTGGGTTTGTTGTATATGGCCTTTATTATGTTGAGGTAGGTTCCCTCTATGCCCACTTTCTGGAGAGTTTTAATCATAAATGGGTGTTGAATTTTGTCAAAAGCTTTTTCTGCATCTATTGAGATGATCATATGGTTTTTATCCTTCAATTTGTTAATATGGTGTATCACACTGATTGATTTGCATATATTGAAAAATCCTTGCATCCCTGGGATAAATCCCACATGATCATGGTGTATGATCCTTTAAATGTGTTGCTGGATTCTGTTTGCTAGTATTTTGTTGAGGATTTTTGCATCTATATTTATCAGTGATATTGTTCTGTAATTTTCTTTTCTTGTAGTATGTTTGTCTGCTTTTGGTATCAGGGTGATGGTGGCCTCATAGAATGAGTTTGGGAGTGTTCCTTCCTCTGCAATTTTTTGGAAGAGGTTGAGAAGGATGGGTGTTAGCTCTTCTCTAAATGTTTGATAGAAATCACCTGTGAAGCTATCTGGTCCTGGACTTTTGTTTGTTGGAAGATTTTTAATCACAGTTTCAATTTCATTAATTGTGATTGGTGTGTTCATATTTTCTATTTCTTCCTGGTTCAGTCATGGAAGTTTATACCTTTCTAAGAATTTGTCCATTTCTTCCATGTTGTCCATTTTATTGGCATAGAGTTGCTTGCAGTAGTCTCTTAGGATGCTTTGTATTTCTGTGGTGTCTGTTGTAACTTCTCCTTCTTCATTTCTAATTTTATAGATTTGCGTCCTCTCCCTCTTTTTCTTGATGAGTCTGGCTAATGGTTTATCAATTTTGTTTATCTTCTCAAAGAACCATCTTTCAGTTTTTTTGATCTTTGCTATTGTTTTCTTTGTTTCTATTTCATTTATTTCTGCTCTGATCTTTATGATTTCTTTCCTTCTACTAACTTTGGGTTTTGTTTGTTCTTCTTTCTCTAGTTCCTTTAGGTGTAAGGTTAGATTGTTTATTTGAGATTTTTCTTGTTTCTTGAGGTAGGCTTGTATTGCTATAAACTTCCTTCTTAGAACTGCTTTTGCTGCATCCCATAGGTTTTGGATCATTGTGTTTTCATTGTCATTCGTCTTTAGGTATTTTTTGATTTTCTCTTTGATTTCTTCAGTGATCTCTTGGTTATTTAGTAACGTACTGTTTTGCCTCCATGTGTTTGTGTTTTTTACGTTTTTTTCCCTGTAATTCATTTCTAATCTCATAGTGCTGTGGTCAGAAAAGATGCTTGATATGATTTCAATTTTCTTAAATTTACTGAGGCTTGGTTTGTGACCCATGATGTGATCTATCCTGGAGAATGTTCCATGTGCACTTGAGTAGAAAGTGTAACCTGCTGTTTTTGGATGGAATGTCCTATAAATATCCATTAAATCTACCTGGTCTACTGTGTCATTGAAAGCTTGTGTTTCATTATTAATTTTCTGTCTGGATGATCTGTTCATTGGTGTAAGTGAGGTGTTAAAGTCCCCCACTATTATTGTGTTACTGTCGATTTCCTCTTTTATAGCTGTTAGCAGTTGCCTTATGTATTGAGGTGCTCCTGTATTGGGTGCATATATATTTATAATTGTTATATCTTCTTCTTGGATTGATCCCTTGATCATTTGTAGTGTCCTTCCTTGTCTCTCGTAGCATTCTTTATTTTAAAGTCTATTTTATCTGACATGAGTATTGCTACTCCAGCTTTCTTTTGATTTCCATTTGCATGGAATATCTTTTTCCATCCCCTCACTTTCAGTCTGTATGTGTCCCTAGGTCTGAAGTGTGTCTCTTGTAGACAGCATATAGATGGGTCTTGTTTTTGTATCCATTCAGTGAGCCTGTGTCTTTTGGTTGGGGCACTTAATCCACTGACGTTTAAGGAAATTATCTATATATATGTTCCTATGACCATTTTCTTAATTGTTATGGGTTTGTTTTTGTAGGTCCTTTTCTTCTCTTGTGTTTCCCACTTAGAGAAGTTCCTTTAGCATTTGTTGTAGAGCTGGTTTGGTGATGCTGAATTCTCTTAGCTTTTGCTTGTCTGTAAAGCTTTTGATTTCTCCAATGAATCTGAATGAGATCCCTTGCTGGGTAGAGTATTCTTGGTTGTAGGTTCTTCCCTTTCATCACTTTAAATATGTCATGCCACTGCCTTCTGGCTTGTGGAGTTTCTGCTGAGAAATCAGCTGTTAATCTTATGGGAGTTCCCTTGTATATTATTTGTCTTTTTTCCCTTGCTGCTTTCAATAATTTTTCTTTGTCTTTAATTTTTGTCAGTTTGATTTCTATGTGTCCCCGTGTGTTTCTCCTTGGGTTTATCCTGCCTGAGACTCTCTGAATTCCTGGACTTGAGTCACTATTTCCTTTCCTATGTTAGGGAATTTTTCAACTATAATCTCTTCAAATATTTTCTTGGGTCCTTTCTCTCTCTCTTCTCCTTCTGGGAGCCCTATAATATGAATGTTGTTGCGTTTAATATTTTCCCAGAGGTCTCTTAGGCTGTCTTCATTTCATTTCATTCTTTTTTCTTTATTCTGTTCCACAGCAGGGAATTCCACCATTCTCCCTTACAGGTCACTTATCTGTTCTTCTGCCTCAGTTATTCTGCTATTGATTCCTTCTAGTGTAGTTTTCATTTCAGTTATTGTATTGTTCATCTCTGTTTGTTTGTTCTTTAATTCTTCTAGGTCTTTGTTAAATATTTCTTGCATCTTCTTGATCTTTGACTCCATTCTTTTTCCGAGGTCCTGGATCATCTTCACTCTCATTATTCTGAATTCTTTTTCTGGAAGGTTGTCTGTCTCCACTTCATTTAGTTGTTTTTCTGGGGTTTTATCTTGTTCCTTCTTCTGGTACATAGCCCTTTCCCTTTTCATCTTGTCTATCTTTCTGTGACTGTGGTTTTTGTTCCACAGGCTGCAGGATTGTAGTTCTTCTTGCTTCTGCTGTCTGCCCTCTGGTGGATGAAGCTATCTCGAAGACAGTTGTTTTAAAGACTTTGTCTGATAGGTCTGCCATAAGATCTTTCTCAGGAACAGTTTCTCTTTGCTTATTTTTTCCTTTTGAATGGGCCTTACTTTCCTGTTTCTTTGTATGCTTTGTGATTTTTTGTTGTTGTTGTTGAAAACTGGACATTTTATTCTAATAATATAGTAACTCTGGAAATCAGATTCTTCACTTTCCCTAGAGTTTGATGGATTTTGTTTTTGTTTTCCTTTATTGGTTGATTGTTGTGGGCTGTCTCTGTGCCAAGGATTGGCCTGAGGAGTAAACTTAGATCTTCTCAGGTCTCTTCTGAGTGTATGCCTTTCCCTGGGCGTGTGCAATAACTTTCCAATGTCCCCCATTTTTGCAGTTAGCTTTGAATATGTTAGTCTTTAATGTCTGGCTACCAGAAGGGAAGAAAAAAGAAAAAATGATTGGATAAAAAGACATTGGCACTTAAATCCCTTGTAAGTAACTTCAGCAATAGGGGGAGGAACTTACAACAATGGGGAGAGATGCAACAACAATGGCCACCCACCTCTTTGTACCTCTGTGCTCAGAAGCAGTAATCAGTAATCATAGTACAGATCTCCAGTATTTGTAAGACAGGACCCGTACTGCCCACTCTAGCTCCTACAAGCTGCATACAACCTTCTCCTGGAATGTGTGCATGGCTGCCTGCCAAGGGTCTGGGGGGTGGGTACTGGGTAGCTGCTACTGTGCTGTGAGGTAAATTAACCAAAATTAACTGCAATTTAACATCCACACCTTCCTCTGGAAGTTTCAAGCCTTCAACAAATTCCAAAGTTCCAAAATGGTTACATCAGACAGATTCTGCCAATCCAATTTTTTCTAGGTGGGAAGACATTTCTGGTGCTTCCTACTCCACTACCTTCCCAGGATTCTCCTCCTAGAGACTTTTAATTGTTATTTTACCAATAAGTCTGACAAGATTTGGTATCTAGTTTCCAAGACCATAGTACATCAGAAGCAGAAATTCAGAAAGCGGACAGCAAGCAGCTACAGGCAGGCTCACTGCCTCACATGTCATCAAAGTGGTTCCCAGAGCATTGTTGTCCCTGTCTCAGCCATCCCTGTCCCCCCAATGGGTAATGCTCTGTTGCCCACAGGCTACTGTCTGGCCCACCCACTCTAGGGCTTTTTTCACTCTCTAGCTGGTTGGAAATACCCACTTTTCCTGACCAGTTGTTTCAGAGAAAGATTGCTACAGCAGACATGTGATATGTTTTTCCTTTTTTTAATTATCATCTTTTCTTTCTAAGTGCTCAGAAAGCACCAACTCTTTTCAGCAGTGAGACCTTGCTGTTGAGCTACTCTGTCAGAATACACCTTTATTCAGAATAAAGAGAATTTTTTCCTTTGAGAATTTTTTCCTCAAAGGCTCAATTACCTCTTCCTGAAGTTTAGTTTTTCTTCCTTCTTTTCTTCTTCCCTCCCTCCCTCCCTCCCTTCCTTCCTTCCTTCCTTCCTTTCTTTTTTGGAGGTTCTCTCTGTTACCATTAAAACTTTTTACACCTGCTGACCCCCATTCATGAGCTGAACACTATTTCGTTCCCACTGAGTTCTTGGACTAATGCAAGTCAGGAGATACAGTTGGGCATCTGTTCTGCATATACCATGGGAGTTAAATTTCTGGAACTTTCTACCATAGTTAGAAGCTTAGTCTGCCCAGATCATGAAGAGTACCTCTAGGGAGCATTGCTTCCTAATTCCACATGCCAGCTTATCAGATGTTTTGCCCTGGCTTAGCAAAAATCCTCATACATCATCATTAGCTTCTTACCAAATTAGCATACACAAACACATGTATGTGTGCACATGTACACACACACACACAAATTAACTTTAATATTTAATCCTGGCAATGATGCAGTAAAACTATTGCTTTCAAATATTGATAATGATATTATAAGTTGGAACATATTTGGAAATCAATATAGCAAAATGTATCAAGAACCAAGAAAATGTTCATTGACATAGTAATTCCATTAAATTGTGTATGGTCTCAAGAGATAATCTAAAATGTAAGAAAAGCCATGTCCTGCATTATTTGTAATACTGAAAATTATAAGAAAATTAATGGTCAACAATAGAGATATTATAGTACATTTATCTACAGAATCTTATATTGGTATTAAAATAATTAGCATAAAGTCTATGTAACAACATATGTATGATACAATAACTACCATATACTGAATGCTTTCTATGTCCCAGGCCATAAATTAGCAATGTTGAGGATATTGCTTCATATCTGTCTCACAATAATTCTGTGAAGTGGGTGTTACCCCCTCTTTGAAGTCTCTTTTGAAGATTCTTCTTTCATTTCCCCTGCCTTCTTTCAGTGATCTCTCTGAGTGACTTCCCCTTTCCAGTTAATAGGAGAACTCCTTAAAGAAGCTCCTACCTGACTCCAGAGCATGAGATTTTTTAACCATTACCCTAAGCTGACTCCTACCTAATATGGTGTCAAACAGAAAAGCAAAAGAAAATCAGATTACAAATTTATTATATCCACTACGATTTAAAATTTAAAAATGTTGCCTCTAGGAAAAAACTTGGAAGAGGATACACATAATTGACGACAGTTGCCTTAGGGTCATGGAATTTTAGAGGGATGATATTTTTTCTTGAGAATTTCTGTAATGTAATGTAACTTTCTTATACTATAAGCATAAACACTTTAAAGCCCCCCAAATGGAAATCATTTGGTTCTTGAGAGTGTGATGGATCATAATTTTCTTGCTATAAAGCATTCTTTATGGTCACTGTAATGTTGTTTTCAGAATTTTAAAATATGCTAAGCAATAAAAAGATTTTGTCTGCTGCATTTATGAAAGTCACCGTGATTAAGCTTTTAAAGTTTTAGAGCTTAAGGACAGAAATCATCTCAACAAGTGAATCAATATAGTGCTTTGTAAGTTTCAGTTTTTTATGTACATGGACTCACTTGATCTTTCTGACATCTGAAAGGTAGAACTTCAGCCTTCTGAAAGTTGTCCAGAAAGCCCCTTCCTAGAGTTTCAGTGCAGCCACAGCTCCACTGGATGTACTGACTAGTCTGCATGCTCCCGAAAAGGGCCGCTAGGGCACTTGACATACACATCCTCCAGCCCTATCCAGGCACAGCTGGAAACACAGCTGCAGGCTGCAGCTGGCGGAGTCCCTGGTGTAATCATCACTGAAAAATGCTGAAGAGGAAGGCTCTTCTGAAGGTTCTTCCTTCCCACCACCCTCTCTTCCTGTCCCTCTGGGCTGACTTTTCCACTTAATAGGAAGAGCAATTCTACTTAGTGTCGCTAAACAATTGACAGCTGGTGATGATGATGAGCCCCCCCCCACCCTCTTCTTCCCTGAACTTAAGGCTCTCCCAAACAGACCAAAAACAGGGCAACTGCAGAAATCTTGGGGACTAATAACCACCCCCACTAGGCAAAAAATTCAGCAGAAACTGCAGCTTTCATTCAGATTTAAACACCTAACAGGAAAAACAGAGACACTAAATGTTGCTTTTCTTTTTTAAAAGCATGGGATTTTTCTGATTATAAAATGACTACTCAGCCTTTTAAAAATATGTGATAAATATAAACATACGTTTATATACATTTTACTTTCACCATTTGAGAATTATACTGCATATACTATTTAGTTTCCTCCTTTATTTTCAGTTAACATTTCTTGCATCTTCCCATTTTATTAACGATGCTGCAAAATATATTTTTAATGCTTTGTGCATAATATCATAACTTTAGGAACCATTCCTTGCAGGTTTGTTGTAATACTGGCACCATCTGACTCCTCTTCCTGTATTCTTTAATGCCACTGAATCCTCATGGGCATTTAACACTCTTT
>NW_006790570.1:274131-293578 GCF_000442215.2 Lipotes vexillifer
ACTCTTTCGCTTCAGTGAGAATTAAGCACAGGAAGAGGAAAAGCAGGCCATCTGTGCAGGAAGGTAAAACCAGTGTAAATTAAATGGGGTGTGAAAAAAAGCCACTTATGCTCTTTAAATATGCGCTACTTGAGAGAAATGCTCACCTATGTACAGAACTAATCACTGAACACACAGGCTTCAGGTGGATGGCTCGTTTTGAGTATTCTTTGTTCAAAAAAGCAAAAGCAATCTTAGTTTTCAAAAATAATTATTTATGGCTTCAAAATGATCCCAGAGATTTTGATCAAACCTTTCAAGTATGGTAAGCCAAAACCAAAACAAACCTCCATCTCTGGCATGGGTGCCACTTTTCTCCCAGCTCTGCTCAGCAGCTCAGAGTTATTTTGGACTCTTGTCTATTCATCCAGGGCTGTTTGCTCACTCACTGCCACTCTTTCTCCCTGGTGGGTTTTTGCTCATCCCTTTCTTTTCTATTTCTCCCTCCATACCTCTCTTCCTTGTCTTCACTGGAACACGTGTAGTGGAATAGCGTGGTGGTGGAGAATGCCAGATTTGAAGTCACACTGCACATTTGAATTCTGTCTGTGGCAATTTATGCAAATCGCTGATCCCCTCTGTCCTTCAGTTTTCAATCTGACAAATGGGGATAACAGTACCTATCTCAGAGGACTGTGGTGAGGCATACATGTGCTACTTTCTATAAAGCACTTTTACAAAAGTGCCCAGCTCACAGTGAGCACTTAATCACTGTTGCTATTATTATTACTACTAGAAGAGCTTCCTAGATAGGTTCTCTGCTTTCAGTCTCTCAAGAGTAGTGATAGAATAACTCTAGCTACCTCTGTGCCAGTTCACTGCTTCCTATGTGCCGACCCTGGTCTAAGCTCTTTACGTGGTTTGTTTTTATTCCTTACAACAATCGGCACACTGGAAATTACCCTCCATTTGACAGATGGAAAAACTGAGGCTTGGAAAAGTACCAGTCCACCTTTTACAACTTCTTTAAGAAATTGCAACATCGTTTTTAGACATGTTATTTCTTTGCTAAATGTCCACAAGATAGACTCTCAGCTGCCCCTACACTGCTTCTGCTTTCCAACCATGGGTATTAGGTTAGTGCCTGGTAACTCATTCTCACTGCTACCCAATATGGCCATTCCAAGTCCACCCTTTCAGCTCCAGGCCTGAGGTTACTTTAGATTCTGCTCATGCCTTTTCCTTTCCTCATCACCATTTTTATCCTAAGACAAAGATTTAAATCTCCATCTTCTCCTAAAAGTACAGTAAGGTACTCTGCCCCTCTACTTCTTGGAGGGGTAGAGTACTTACATCACCCCCGTCTTGAGTGTCCCCGACTATACGCAACTTTAAGAGAAAAATCAATGCACGCAGTCAAGGATAAACGATCAGTATATGTTGGTGCAATTTTGGAACACAATTTTAAGATTTCTTCAGCCACTGACAAGGAAGCATAGAGTATTTGCAGGCGGCTGTGATGGGTTAATACAGGGCTTCTCAGACTTCAGTGGGCATAGGGATCACTTGAGGATCTGGTTAAAATGCAGGTTCTGATCCCATAGGTCTGAGATCCTGCATTTCTAACAAGCTCCCAGGTGATGCCTGTGGTGTTGGTTCTTGAGGAGCAAGGGTTCAGTAGGTTTTTTTTTGTTTTTTTTTTTTTTTGCGGTACGCAGGCCTCTCACTGTGTGGCCTCTCCCGTTGCGGAGCACAGGCTCTGGACGCGCAGGTTCAGTGGCCATGGCTCACGGGCCCAGCCGCTCCGCGGCATGTGGGATCCTCCCGGACCGGGGCACGAACCCGTGTCCCCTGCATCAGCAGGCGGACTCTCAACCACTGCGCCACCAGGGAAGCCCTCAGTAGGTATTTTTAAGGAAGAAGTTGAACAATTAATTGAGGACCACAGAAAAATATTAACTTATAAAGAGATAGGGAATCAAATATAATCTACAAAAGGCAAACATTTATCTAGGAAAATGAAGACCCAACGTTTTAAGGGATTTCAGGTATAAATTGGACTGGAGGCACTTTTCCTCTTTTACATTAACTTGACACCCTCACTCTGCACTCTCTCTGTTCTTCTCTGCCTTGTAGGATTTATTATTTGTACCCTCTCTTAACACATTCTGGTCACCCCTGTATTCCATGTCCATCGGCAGTTTAGAATAATGTTTAGAGTTCTTTGGAGGTCAGCAAACTTTACAGGTACCTGTGCCAAGTGAATATTTAGGAGGTTGTAATGGGTTGAAGGGCGAGGAAGAGGGAAAAATCAGTGCTCGGAATTAGAGAATTTGCAGGAGTAGCCCAGCAATACAGAGCAATATCTTCTCCAAAGAAAATCTGGGACGGGAGCCTTGACATCAGGTAGCCAAAGTGAGCACAGACCACACACTTGAAATTTTAAAGTGCAGATCATATCGTCAACACACATATAAGGAATGACTGAGTACTTATGCTGAGGAAGAGAAAACAAGGCAGAATTGGGGTGGCACCGGCCCCAGGAGATGGTGGTGGCTACCTAGAGAATACACAAGAAGCTGCTCTCGAATATCTGAAGTGCTTATCATGTGACAGAGGAGAGAAGAAGTGGTAGTGAAGGGCAGAGAAAGGATAACCTGAAAACGAAAGAAATAGCCCCAAGAGGCTAGAAGCCCCCTTATTAGGGATGCTATGGAGGAAATTCCAGCGTCCCAGCTTGAAATGCCATGTTTCTGTGATGCTTTCAAGATATACCTGGGCACTCATTTAGCTGACACCTGCATGGCCACTGGCACATGCAAGACATGTCCAGTCTGTTCAGAGAACTTGTCAAGGCCCTCACCTAAACCTATGTCTCCTTCCTCTTTTTAATGTGTCCTCTGGCTCATTTCTTTTCCCCCACTAAAGATGTGAAAGTGTCTTATAAGAGAAAAGCCAGAGACGGACTAGATACCTGGTGATAACTTTTTTCTAAACAAAACTAGCAGCCCTGCTTTGCCCCATCACCTGGGAAGGGAGCAGTACAGCTGATGCGGGTTGTGTCCTGGCAAACCTTGCACGTGTAACCCGGCACCTCCAGAGGAGCAGCACCGAGAATAAAACCACACGTCCCACTGCTCCACTTGCTGAGGGTTCGTCCCATGACAGGACAGAAATTAAGGAGAAAGAGGGAGGGCTGGAGAGGCAGAAGCAACAAAGCAGGCATTGACTTTTCCTCCTGTAGAAAATAACAAGGCCCCCTGGAAGGTGTCCTACGTGAAGTTATCAGCAAATACTTTAATTAGAGTTCATACTTAAGTGAAGGCTCATTGCTGAAATTCACTGAAACCAGGGACTGGGCACAGAGGAGGCCCCGGGGGAACAATGGCGGGTGGGAGTGATGGAAGGAAGGCAAGCAGGCCGATAAGGAAGGTGAAGAGGACACTAGAGTTACCCTCTGGCCTGTGCTGGCTGTACCACAAGCTGCGTGTTCCTCCCGTCTTATCTTGACCTTAGATTCTGTTACAGAAGTCAGGTCCCTTTCCCAGGGAAATTCAGCACAGGAGTAAGTGTGTTGCTCGTTTCCCCAGAGAAGGGACTGTAGTGCTTGGACCATTTGTAGCTGGTGTGTGTGTGTGTGTGTGTATGTGCGCACGCGCGTGTGTGCTTTCCAGCGTGTTCGTGTATGTCTGAAGACATGTGTATCCTCAACCTCTCACCTGAGCGGCTGTGCCCACAGTGGTGCGGTTTCCCAAGATGGGGTCTATGGGAGGAGGGGAAGGGTTTGGGTTGGGGGAAAAAATGGGTGAGTTCAGTTTTGGATGTGTTACAGCCGAATCAAAAACTTTGAGTATTTTATTTTAGAAGTACATATATCTGTGTGTGTATGTAGATAACTGTGAACACATAGCTCTTCTATATGGTATTGTTCTAGGGGCTTTACATACATGAAGTCACAATCTACATGACAACATTGGAGTAGGATCTGTCATAATCTCCACTTTGCAGACAAGAGAATTGAGGCACAGTATGGTTAAGTAACTCGCCCAAGGTCACTCACATAGCCAGCACAAGGCAGAGTCTGGGTTTGAACTCTGGCTGTCCAGTTCCAGACCCACTTTTTAAACCCATTTTTTAAACCACCAGCCTCTACTGTCTCCCATATTGAATATAAACTAGAGCTAAATAAGTGTTCAAGTAAAGCATACTAATTCTTAGCAAGAGCTAATCAGCAGAAAGCAAAAAGTGTCAGGCCTTATTTAAGCCTGTATCTCATGTAGCCCACACAGCAAGCCTATGAGATGGGTACTATAAATATCCCTGTTTTATAAGTAAAGATACTCAAGATAATGGAAGATAAGTCACTTGCCCACACATGCATCTCACATGTGGACAAGACGGGAACTTGCGTATATTTTGCAGCAAAGCCCATGCTTGTAACCAGGACGCTATACCAAGAGAAAGAATGTACAGCCTCTAACTTACTCTCTTAAGTCCTTCACTGAAGTCAACAAACAACTCAGGGGTGTCCCCCTCACCTCGCATTTTTACTCCCCTTACATCACATTCTTTTACTTTGCCTCCATTAGAAAAAGGAGTCCCCCGTCCATGCCAGCAGCTTCTCCTTTCATCCCCAAAGATCCACCTCCAGGCATACCTTATGTTTTTAATGTCTTTCAAATGTCAGCTTGTCATGCATTTAGGTAACTCAGGCAACCTATCCAAGAAAATAATTGGATGACCATTTCCATTACTTTGCCATAGGTATAGGAACAACATGGCAAAATCAATAGGCTAGTAATTAACAGGGCTGATAAGCACAGTAGATCTTCCTGACTAATACTGTATGTTACTCATCTCTTTTTAATCCCAACAAATAGTAAAGTGCCTGGTAATCACTCAATAAATGTTCATGAAACCACATGGATGATAAAGCTGAGTGATGCTAGAATGGCAGGATGATTTCTAATTGTTTGGTCCTGTTCTATCCCTCATATTTATAGCATATAACAGAAAGAAACACAAGGCACTGAGAGCAGACAGATGGGAGTTTGAATTCTAGCTCAGCTACTGTCTATAAAATCTTGACTAAGTTATACCCCCTCTCTGCCCTTCACATCCTCCCTCTGAAAACTGGGGCTAATAGTGTCTACCTCAAAGCTTGTTGTGAAGGCGAAACAGACAACATGCAAGCATGTGACTTAGGGGTGGGCACAAGTAGGGGTTTGGTCATTTTTCCTCCTGTTCCTTCCCCTGCAATCGTCCTCGGTCGGCACCTCTGCAACCCTCCTATTCTCCCCTCCATCTCTACCTGTCCCCTCATCCCCCAACCCCACTTCGTAAAGGTCAGAAGAATGAGCTATTTTTCTTAATATGGATAGATCACTATCAACATTCCCTGTTCAAGAATATATGTGAACCTTGATCCCTTACTATTTCTCCCTGGCTTCTTTTTACTTTGCTGTTTCACGAAAGAAGACAATGAAAGCAAAGGGAATGGAAAGCAAAATCCAAATGCTTCCATTCTAGTTTATCATGCCCAAGAGTCAGACAAAAGGACCTTAGAACTCTTTCTTTTTTTTTCGTTTTAAGATCTTTTTTCTTTTTTGATGTGGACCATTTTAAGGCTTTATTGAATTTGTTACAATATTGCTTCTGTTTTATGTTTTGGTTTTTTTGGCCACGAGGCATGTGGGATCTTAGCTCCCTGACCAGGGATTGAACCCGCACCCCCTGCATTGGAAGGTGAAGTCTTAACTACTGGACCGCCAGAGAAGTCCTTCTTTTCTATCTCTTATCTGTTTATGACATGGAGTACACTAGGCTGTGTGTTTTAAAAAATAATTCTCTCAAGAATTGTTTTCTACTGTTACAAATCTTATTGAATAGACATTGATCATTGATACACGATGTGGAAATGATGAGGATTAATTTAAGTTTATGCTACAGAGGACAGCATAGGACACTGTCCCTTTCCCCCTTTAGGACTGCTGCTGTCAGAAGCCCTCAGTTATCTGCCCTCTTACAGAAGTATCTCCGTGAAAGAAAGCTGATTCGCCCGAGGTCACACTCCTTTCCCAAGGCAGCCTGCATCCCATGACTGGTCAATATGGAGGTAAAAATATCCGGGTCCTCACCCTAACTCAGGACAGCTCTGAAGGGCCGCCGCAGCCTTGAGCTCCTTGTGGCGTTGGCTGAGGCTTTCGCTGAGACTGTGTCATAGCCCAACTCCTCTCTCTTCCCTAATCTTGCTTCCTTTCCTTCCGTTCCTTAAGTGTGGATCCCAAGAACATCCCTAATAAACCTCATGCTCGTTAACCTCAGTCTCACACTGTTTCCCAGGGAACCCAACCTATGACAGATGTCTAATTGGTTGATTTTCAAACATTCTTGGTGACTTAGACCAAGATGCTATTTCACTCCATGTAACAAACACAAGTTGTGTCTACCATGTTTACCTATAGAATAAGAATGCCAACCAATATATCGTGGATGGCTAGAAACCAAGTACATGAAAAGTTCCTATTTATGTTTACCTGACAAAGAAATGTAATTTACTTAAAAATGGTGTCTTAGCTGTGCATGGTAAGGACAATCCATATTATTTTAAATAAATTTATTTATTAATTTACATATTTATTTTATTTATTTGGCTGCGTTGGGTCTTTGTTGGTGCACGTGGGCTTTCTCTAGTTCTGGGGAGTGGGGGCTACTCTTCGTTGTGGTGCGAGGGTTCTCATTGCAGTGGCTTCTCTTGTTGCGGAGCACAGTCTCTAGATGCATGGGCTTCAGTAGTTGTGGCTCGCTAGCTTAGTTGCTCCGTGGCATGTGGAATCATCACGGGGCAGGGCTCGAACCTGTGTCCCCAGCATTGGCAGGCGGATTCTTTTTTTTTTTTTTGAAGGCTGCTGAGTGTTCCACTGTGCAGACATAATTGCTTTCACTAGCCCCGTCTGAATGAACATTTGGGATGTTTATCTCTCTGTAACCAGCAGGCCTTTTTTTTGTTTTTATTTTTTTTGCTCATTGCATTGTGGTCAGAAAAGATGCTTGATATGATTTCAATTTTCTTAAATTTACTGAGGCTTGGTTTGTGACCCAAGATGTGATCTATCCTGGAGAATGTTCCATATGCACTTGAGAAGAAAGCGTAACCTGCTGTTCTCGGACGGAATGTCCTATAAATATCCATTAAATCTATCTGGTCTATTGTGCCATTGAAAGCTTGTGTTTCATTATTAGTTTTCTGTTTGGATGATCTGTCCATTGGTGTAAGTGAGGTGTTAAAGTCCCCCACTATTATTGTGCTACTGTCGATTTCCTCTTTTATAGCAGTTAGCAGTTGCCTTATGTATTGAGGTGCTCCTGTATTGGGTGCATATATATTTATAATTGTTATATCTTCTCCTTGGATTGATCCCTTGATCATATGTAGTGTCCTTCCTTGTCTCTCGTAACATTCTTTATTTTAAAGTCTATTTTATCTGACATGAGTATTGCTACTCCAGCTTTCTTTTGATTTCCATTTGCATGGAATATCTTTTTCCATCCCCTTTCAGTCTGTATGTGTCCCTAGGTCTGAAGTGTGTCTCTTGTAGACAGCATATAGATGGGTCTTGTTTTTGTATCCATTCAGTGAGCCTGTGTCTTTTGGTTGGGGCACTTAATCCATTGACGTTTAAGGTAATTATCAATATGTATGTTCCTATGACCATTTTCTTAATTGTTATGGGTTTGTTTTTGTAGGTCCTTTTCTTCTCTTGTGTTTCCCACTTAGAGAAGTTCCTTTAGCAGTTGTTGTAGAGCTGGTTTGGTGATGCTGAATTCTCTTAGCTTTTGCTTGTCTGTAAAGCTTTTGATTTCTCCATCGAATCTGAATGAGATCCCTTGCTGGGTAGAGTATTCTTGGTTGTAGGCTCTTCCCTTTCGTCACTGTAAGTATATCATGCCACTCCCTTCTGGCTTGTGGAGTTTCTGCTGAGAAATCAGCTGTTAAGCTTATGGGAATTCCCTTGTACGTTGTTTTTCGTTTTTCCCTTGCTGCTTTCAATAATTTCTCTTTGTCTTTAATTTTTGTCAGTTTGATTACTATGTGTCTTGGCACGCTTCTCCTTGGGTTTACCCTGCCTTAGACTCTCTGTGCTTCCTGGACTTGAGTCACTATTTCCTTTCCCATGTTAGGGAATTTTTCAACTATAATCTCTTCAAATTTGGGGGGGGGGGTCCTTTCTCTCTCTCTTCTCCCCTGGGACCCCTATAATGAGAATGTTGTTGCGTTTAATGTTGTCCCAGTGGTCTCTAAGGCTGTCTTCTTTTCTTTTCATTCTTTTTTCTTTATTCTGTTCCATGGTAGTGAATTCCACCATTCTGTCTTCCAAGTCATTCATCCGTTCTTCTGCCTCAGTTATTCTGCTATTGATTCCTTCTAGTGTAGTTTTCATTTCAGTTATTGTATTGTTCATCTCTGTTTGTTTGTTCTTTAATTCTTCTAGGTCTTTGTTAAACATTTCTTGCATCTTCTTGATCTTTGCCTCCATTCTTTTTCCGAGGTCCTGGATCATCTTCACTATCATTATTCTGAATTCTTTTTCTGGAAGGTTGTCTATTTCCACTTCATTTAGTTGTTTTTCTGGGGTTTTATCTTGTTCCTTCTTCTGGTACATAGCCCTCTCCCTTTTCATCTTGTCTATCTTTCTGTGACTGTGGTTTTTGTTCCACAGGCTGCAGGATTGTAGTTCTTCTTGCTTCTGCTGTCTGCCCTCTGGCGGACAATTCATATTTTTATTTAAAAAAATAAGATTTGGTTGGTAAATTTCCTTTTCTATAAATTAATTTAGGAAAAATTGCTATCTTCAGGCTGTTCAGGAGTGTGGTATATTTCTCATTGTATTCAGATCTTTATTTATGTATTAGCAAAATTTTATACTTTGAAAAATATAGAAAGATAGCCTATACATTTTTTGTTAAGAGAATCCTTGGGTATTTTAGGTTTTCATTGTAAATATTTTATGTGTGTGTTTAAATTGAATTATAGGTGTGACAAAAGTCTAATTGTTTTCTTTTATTGACTTATTAATAATCCTAAATTCATCTGGAATAATAAACAGTAATAAATAATAGCATCTGATAAAAGAGGCACCACAACGGAGGAGAGAAGAGAAGGCATTTTCACAATGGGTAGTGGAATAATTGGTTAGCAATTTGGAACAAATCAGTTTAGATTCTTTTTTTCTTTTTTTTTGCAGTACGCGGGCCTCTCACTGTTGTGGCCTCTCCCGTTGCGGAGCACAGGCTCCGGACGTGCAGGCTCAGCGGCCATGGCTCACGGGTCCAGCCGCTCCGTGGCACGTGGGATCCTCCTGGACCGGGGCACGAACCCGCGTACCCTGCATCGGTAGGCGGACTCTCAACCACTGCGCCACCAGGGAAGCCCCCAGTTTAGATTCTTAACTCTCCCTAGATGGATTAAAGAATTAAATGGTTGGAAAAATATCTAAGTCATAAGAACTAAAGCCAAGTTCTGGTGTATATTATCTTTTCTCTGTATAAGAAATGAATTTGTAGGTCTAAGAAAAAAAAATCTCAACAGTTCATTGACATAAAAATTTTGATGTCTGAACATAAAAAAATATAAAAGGCAGACAAAGGAAAAACTGTAGCTACAATTATGACTTTTAAAATATAAAAAGCTTACACAAATGGATTTTAAAACACTAAAATATTAGGAGAAAATGAGTAAAGCACATGATACATAATTCAGAGAAGAAATAAAAGGTCTAATAAGCACATTTAAAAAGTTCAATAAAACTGGTAACAAAAGAAATGCAAATTAAACCCAGAAACTCTTGTTCACTTACTAAATTAATAAAAGTGAGTAAAATTATAATACCCAAGAATGCTGAAGATTCAATGCCATGAGCAGTTTCACATACTATTAATGTTTTAATGCATACTTTCTTTCTAGAAAGTGATTTTAAATTTGTAGCAAGTATTTTAAAACATAGATACATTTTAACCCTGGAATTCCACTTCTAGAAGTTTATCTATGGAAATAATCAGAGATGAGGGAAAAGTTTTATACACTTAAATTAAAAAGTAAAAATCTGAAATCAATGAGAATGATTGCAAAACCGTATGACGGAATACTTTGTAGTCTTAAAATTTTATGTTTTTGAAGAATTTTTAATGACGTAGTAAAATGATCAAAATTTAATGTCACCAAAATGCAACACTGGACATGATTCTGATTGTAATAATGGTATGCACATATACAGAATGAAGTAAATGTCAATAGTGGTTATCTAGAGTCTGTAAGCTTATGAATGATCTGGGTTTTCTTCTTTACATTTGACTGCATTTTCCAACTTTTCCACAGTGAGAATAAATTTTACAATTGTATGTGTATTTAAAAAGTGAATGGGAGGTAAAGAATTGGAAACATATTGTTAACTGTTCGAATCTTGGCCCTTAAATAGAAGAAAGATGAGAGTTACAGCCAGAGAGAAATGTAAAATCAAAGGAAATTTCCTCCCTCCCCCCCACCGCCACCCCACTTCTCCCCCATCCTCTCTTTCTTTATTTTTAATGATGGAAGAGGTTTGAATACTTTACAGTCGGTACAGCAGAGGATGAAAATACCGTAGTGGAAAAATAAATGCAGTGGGCTTCCCTGGTGGCGCAGTGGTTGAGAGTCCGCCTGCCGATGTAGGGGACACGGGTTCGTGCCCCGGTCCGCGAAGGTCCCACATGCCGCGGAGGGGCTGGGGGCCCGTGAGCCATGGCCACTGGGCCTGCGCGTCTGGAGCCTGTGCTCCGCAACGGGAGAGGTCACAGCAGTGAGAGGCCCGCGTACAGCAAAAATAAATAAATAAATAAATAAATAAATGCAGGAGTAAGTTTCCAAAGGAGAACAGAAAATCAGATAAAGAACACTGCCAAAGGAATTAACTTCGAACACATTTGTTGAACAAATGAATGAATGAACGAATGAACAAATGCCAAGCAATGAGACAATTTTCTTTCATGCTGTTCCTTTTCAAAATTGAAAAGGAAAGATCAGTGCATTTCTTTTTTGATCAAAGTTACAATATTGAATATAGAGAAAGAACTACTGAATTCATTATTAAATTGATATTGGTAAGTGCTTTGTATCTTAACTATAGGATGATGTCTAAATACTAACTGTTATAAGAAGAACAAGGAGGAACAACAGGACAATTAACTTATAACTGTTTTTCTAAATCACAAAATTTAATTAGACTCCATTTACAAATGTTAATTTCATACAGCAAATGTGACTTAGAGAATGCTGGCACTTATCCAGGTAAGTCTGGAAGTAAAAACCACACTTGCTATTAAGGAATGATCATTTTTAGGTGGTTGGGACTCTGAATTTTCCAGATCATTCCCATAAACTAGAACCCTGTTAAATTAAATACATTATTTAAAAGTTTTTTGTAATTTTTAAAATTTTTATTTCTTCTTGAAGTATAGCTGATTTACAATGTTTCAGGTGTACAGCAAAGTGATTCAGGGATATATATATACACACATACACACACACACATACATTCCTTTTCAGATTCTTTTTCATTATAGGTTAATACATTACTTTTTAAACACAGGTTGATGTTCCTTTTTTCCTTTTAAAAGTGTCATTCAGTAGACATTTACCCTTGATGTTTTAAAATGGTAATTTATTCATCACAAGATTCCAAAAATGGTTATTCATTTGATTTGTATATATAGGCTCTCAGACTTTAAAAACTTAGCTAAATGTACATTTGATAAATATTTTATATATATTTTTTAATATTCCTTGCATTTTAAGGACCTGAAATTTAAATTCAATAGAAAGAATTAGAGCTACTTAACTGTAAAGATAGTCTATATATTCATTCATACATTCATTAATTGGACAAATATTTATTGAGCTTCTATTATGTCTGAGGTGCTTGGAAACAGTTAAAAACATGCCATTTTCCTTTATGAAGCTTGCAGACCTGTGGGGAAGATAGTCTCTGAATAAATCATTTCAATGGGTTTCAGAAACTGCCAACTCAGGCAAGTGACTTCTAAACTGTTGTGGAGAGATTATGTGGCCAAGAGTGGCTGGAGGGAGACCAGCTAGGAGGCTCTTGTGGAAGGCTAAGGCGGGGTAACAAAGTGGGCTGCAGGGAGAAAATATTGTACTCCCTATGTAGATGAATAGACCAATGATGGCTCTCCCTCAGCCCACACATTAGATGGCCCCCGTCAATTGCAGCATCCCAGGTCTCTTGAGGAAGGAGCACAGAAGGTGACAGTGGTGCCTTAGTTAATTCGTCCCCTTTCAGTATATTGCAGTGTATTGCATTTCTGTATGCTTGGTTGAGTGAATTTACAAATTATATTTTCTGTTTTATCTACTTTAACGTGTCCTCCAAAAATGGACAAAGTAGACTTAAAACATTCCTCTAAAGAAATTTCAGATGAAAAATAATAATAATTCAAGCCTAAGGAAATAAGAAAAAGTAGAGCTGACACTTTCACTCCTAGAGAGAGCTCTTTGGTCAGCCACATTGCAAGGTAAAGCAATGACCATCTAATCAAATGTGATAAGTCCTTCAAAACAAATTCAGAATTATCAAGTAGGGCCCATGACTCACTTCCATAACCATGAATGATGACCTCCATCTAAGTGTATCTTTGTAGAGTAACAGTGAAAAAATAAATCTTTGTCAATTAGTGGATAAGATTAAGAACTGAACAGCTTGATTTGATAAGTATAGCCAACAGTACACTGCCTCCATTGGGTCCCCGTGTCTCTGTGAGGTCCTTTTTCCAGTTATGACAGCCATTAAATTCAAGAGTCAAAATTAACCAAATTTGGAACCAGACTTGTGAATTGCTATATGACAGAGTGTTAGGCTAAGATTTTAAAAATAAAGTATATTGAATTAAACTTATCTCACTAAAATATTAATATTTTAATAATAATTAGAACTATATTTTAATAATAAAAATATTAACAAATAAGTGTAAAATCCTGCTATTTAATTTTAAGTTTTGTGAATGTTTTTAATGCATATAATAAACAGGACAGTAATACAGGTGTATTACTGACAAGTATGTACAAGTACATATTATGTTGCAGAAGTAAAATCAAGATGTTTTTAAGGATGAGGTACGTTATCAATGCTTTTTTTAAAAAAATATTTATTTATTTATTATATATATGTTTTTAACATCTTTATTGGGGTATAATTGCTTTACAATGGTGTGTTAGTTTCTGCTTTATAACAGAGTGAATCAGTTATAATCAATGCCTTTTGAAGAGAACTTTTCCCAGAAGTGTGTTACTAGAGGCTCATACCAGTTATGGCTGTAAGGAGTTAGGAAAAGGAACAAATGCTACGAGTATTTAGAAGGTGGAGTGATAGGACTGGTGATTATTCCTTTGAGAATGCTCACTGGATCATGTCCATCACCCCTCCCTATTAAAACCCTCAGCATAAAGAGGATAGAATCCAAGCAAGGCTCATGTCTTCTGGGAAGCCTCTTCTGATTCCCAGCCCAGTGCATGTGCCTCTGTTACCCTAGAGAGTCATACTGAGTCCTTTTCCTCACAGCACTTCTCTCCATCTATAAATCGTACATTCACTGGCGAGATCGTTGCGGAATGTTGGTCTTTCCAAGCTCCATGTAAGACTAGCAGAATGCCTGGCACTTAGTAAATGTTTGTTCAAAGAATGCATCAATTGGACGTGAAGGGTGAAGGAGACACTAAGATACTCCCCTACCTCTCGCCTGAGCAGCTGTGACAATGGAACGGTTTCCCAAGATGGATTCTATGGGGACGAGGAGAGTTTGGGTTGGGGGAAGAAAGGATGAGTTCAGTTTTGGACATGTTACATTTGAATCAAAAACTTTGAGTATTTTATCTTAGAAGTACATATGTGTGTGTGTGTGTATAGTTAACTATAAACATATCAATAAATCTCTTATTACAATTACCCCATTTGTGATTATGAAATAGCACTGGATGTCTAAAATACAACTGAATAAATAGTCCTTCAAAATCAAGCACACTGAAAATTACTGGGTTTTTCCTATTTTAAGAACAATTACTTCGAAAAGAAACATTTTAGTAAAGCGTGTGACTCTACTCAAGTAATGAATAGAATAATTCTTCCCCTTTTATTGCTTCCCAGAATAGAAAAAACAAAGACAAAAACCAACCCTTCCTCCCCAAAGCTACCTTTTAAGCAGAGAAGACAAAAATTATACTTCTGCCCAGCAAGATTTTAGCATCAAATAGCCCCCCTCCAACTTCCTGAGATGACCCTGCCCTCGTCCTGGCCTGAACGAGCTCACGCTATGCATCTGTGGCTTCAGAGTTTTCTGCCTTCTCATCTTGTCATTCACTTTCTCATTTTCTCATCTATATCCCCACTTCCCTTGATGCCTTTCATCACTTGCTATCACTTTGATTTCTCTCACTCTTGGATGAAGATCCTTTCTCCAGTTATATTGCCTTCGGACATCCAAACTAATAAGAAACCAAAAGTAACCACATCGGATCAGGACTAAGGAACAGTCAGCCCTGTATTCTGTTTCCCAAAGTATCTCTAAGGGTTTACAGAGGGTTTATAGGTCTCCCCTAGCCTAGACACCTGAGTATTTAATTTTGATCTGTCATTTATGAATTTATGTTATCCTTGCTTTCAATGAATACTTTCAAACATGCTTTTTACCTTTACTTGCCTGATCCCAAAGCCTGTGCCCTTACCTTCTGTGCTATTTGTGAACATCTCTGTGCATTATTTTTAGGATGCAGACTCCCAGAAGTGACACCAATGGGATCTAAGTTCTTCCTATTTATTGTCAAATTATTTTCCGGTAATTAGTATTATTATTTATTAAATACCTGAGGTAAGTTGTGACTTATTTCAAGTGTTTACACATATTAACAAACATATTTCATATAACTGTATAAGGTAGGTGTTATTGTTTATTTCCATTTTAGAGCTGAGGAAACTGAGGCACAGAGAAGTTAAGCAACTCATCAAAGGCCACAGACCTAGTAGGCTGTGGAGCCAGAATTAGAACTCAGAAAATTTGGCTTCAGAGCCCACATTCTTTTTTTTTTTTTTTCCCAGTACGCGGGCCTCTCACTGTTGTGGCCTCTCCCGTTGCGGAGCACAGGCTCCGGACGCGCAGGCCCAGCGGCCATGGCTCACGGGCCCAGCCGCTCCGCGGCATGTGGGATCCTCCCGGACCGGGGCACGAACCCGTGTCCCCTGCATCGGCAGGCGGACTCTCAACAACTGCGCCACCAGGGAAGCCCCCAGAGCCCACATTCTTAATCACTAAATTGGTACCTCACATAAAGCTGTGCTAACTAACGCTGGCACCATTAAAAAGTATAGATGTGATACTCGATTTGGGAACACTTCTACTTTTTAATTAATACATTCTTATGTAGAGCCTAAACTGCGCTTTCTCACTGTAACAGTAAGGTTTGGAGTTAACCTGAAGGACTAACTATTCTCTAATAAATACCTTGTCTCCTTAGTCCCGCAGTGGGAAGAATGGGAGTAGAGGTGTGGGCTTGACAGCTGTTTCAGTATGGAGTGAGCATTAGAGAATAATTTGTGCCTATAAACGTGGGCTTTGAATATTCATTGTCTTGTGCTTATTTCTGCAAAGTGTGCAGAATAGTAACAGATACCATTTATTGTGCACTTATTATGTGCCAAGCATTGTGGTGAATACTCTGGAGACACAGAGTCATTCGATCATCAGATGGGTCTCATTACCTCATTTGGTAACATGCTAGGGAGATCCACTCAAGTTGACCTGCATAACAATGCATACATGTCGGGTAAATTAGACATTAAACTTCTGGGACTGATCACTGGCCCTGGTTCTTTAGCTGAGCTTAAACGAATGAAACTGTATTGCCATATAGTCACAATACCTAACAAACCCTAGTCCCTGCTTCCCTAACTGTGACCCTACAAAGCTGACCTGGACTGAAATCAGAAACGATAGACATTTTTTAAGAAGCCTGTTCTGGGATTTTAATTTAAATTCAGTTTAAAATCAGTGGGAGTTGTTGACCTCCTGCCAGAGCCAGTTACAAATCTGATGAGGTAGAATGTCCATCGCAATGCTGGAAGAGGTGACAGCAGGCCCTGTCACAGTGCTACCAAGGGGGTAGGAAACATGGCACCACGTATCTGCAGAAGGATAGGCCAGACAACCGGGGACTCTTTTAGTTGCAAATTTACTTTTTTCTGTGGCTGCTTTAACTAACTCTTATTGTCAAAATATTGTCATCTATGGATGAGATCCAAGGAATATCAAAGTTGGTAAAAAGGGTTAATCAGGCAAAGAAATGTGATTGCATCAGTCAAAAGAAGCCGTAATAATTTTGAAGACCATCTGTCGTTTTAGGGCAGACCCTATAAATAGGAATAAAAGACTGATTTCAAAATAAATAACTTAGTTTCTAATGAGGCAAGATTTTGTTCAGGTGGCTGTACTACTTTTGTTACAAATAGGAAACACTCAGGACACTTATCCTGCAATAACCGCACCAACTGACATTTCTATTTTTCATCATTGTCAAAATTCAGACTGTCCTATAACCAATTAAAAAGGAAAAAAGCTATACATATTCAGAAGGTCGTTTTGATCCAATTTCGAAATTCATGCACAAGAAGTCTACTGGTATTAGACCAGATATATTTAGACAGCTTTGAAAACCCGTGGAGGAAAAGCACCTTTTCTCTGTAAGCGCACAGCTGTCCTATTGGGCAACCCAGATGGAGAACAGGTACAACCGGGTGAGTACAGGGTGAAGCTGGGATGAGAGCAGATGTGGCTCAAGTTCAGGCTGAATCTGCTTTGGGAAGTGATTGATCTTTCTTCACAAAGCTGCCCCTCCTTCCTGGAACCATCCAGAAAGGGCCTATGGAGCTACTAGAAAACTCCCAGGTGACCTGAGGCGATTCAGTTCTCCTTTCACACTAGAGCTTCCGGCTCCCACCTCACTTTCAGATACAGAATTTTTCTTTTCTCAGTTCCATAGGGCAGTCCACAGTATAACCCATTAATGTGTCCTGACTACCTGAATATCTTTTGGGGAAATCTAGCTACTCAATTGCAAAGGTCCACAGTAACATTAGATACGAATGACAATGCTCTTGGGGCTCAGAAACCTGTTACGGAGCAAACTGACTGCTGAGCTCTCTGGCAATAGGGAAGTGGTCCCCATGTGAAGGCAGAGGGGCCTGGGACTTGTCCCACGTCTTGGTCCTCCAAAGGCGGTTGTTCCAGCATCGGGGAACATTTTAGAGCCAGGCACAGAAAACTGGCTTTGGCGTCAGCTCTGGATGTAAGACTAGATATGCCAATTAGAGCTGGGTGAACTTGGAATAAATTTCTTAACCCCTGAATCAGGGGTTAGGATGGTCTGCAACCTCTTAGGAATTATGTGAGGATTAAATGAGAGACCATCTGTAAGGTGCTTATCCTGTTGCTTGTCTCTCGGGAAGCACACAGCGAATAGCAGAGTCATCATCACGACACGCCTTTCCCCCATTTGAGACCACAGCAATTGGGTTTAAGTGCTGGGCTACTGAAAGGACCGCTGAAAGGAAGTTTCACCTACCAGCAGTTTTGGAGGAAAAGCCGCACTGCAGTGACCAGGCACTCGTCCTGAACACCACCCACACCCTCTTTCCCCCCAATCCTCCCCACGGCAGCTTCTTTACTTCAGCCTCCATGTTGATGTCTACACTTAAGTTCCAGCTTGTCAACTAAAATCCAGATGAGGGGTGAAGATCTTTGCACACTGAAGGCCCAAGAGTGTCTACTTGCAAATGGTCGTAGCATCATGGTCAAGCCTGAGCGTGGACTTTGAATTCAGGCCTGAATGGGAACCACTTCCCTCAAGTCCCCTTTCACCACTTACTGTCTTAAGTGAACGTGGCCAACTTAGCCTCTTCAAACCTGCTTTCTTGTTTATACAAACAGGATAATACCGAATTGAGTAGCTGAAAGGATTACATGTAATAATATTTATATGTAAAGTGCTTAGCACAGTAACTGGCAAGGAGTGAAGCCCAACTCATCATTATTGAATCCAGTTTTTAAAATGCGACTTAACTGCAGTCTTTGGTGCACAGAAACTAGCAAATAAGTTAAAACTGTAATCAAAAGATAAGCTTGCGATCCAAGCACTGGTGAATACACATGATGATAAAAAAGGTAAACATTTCAACTGGCTTATGGAGCTATGCTCACAATCTACCTACTTTGCCTGTTCAGATTTCCTACCTTATTCATAAGAATTATCTCTGCCAGGCAAGGTGCACACTACTTATAATTAGTAATTTCATCCTAAATTAGCTTCCTCTAGGAAGGAAGGGGAAGGAGAACCAACGTTTTGGTGACCTGTAGAATTACTATGACATGGGCCCTACTAACACTCTTGTTTACAAATCGGGAAACATGACTAAAGACAAAAGTTAAGCAGGCGAGGGACGCAGTGTTTGAGGCAGAATTTGATGGCAGGTCTGTCTGAACGAGGCTGCCCATTATCTTCCCTTCTGTTTGCACTGCCTTTCAGTTTCTCAGGTTTATTCAAGAGCTGGCCTTCAGAGTAGAGTTCTCAGATAGCCACTGTTGAACTAACGAAGACCGTTTTCTGCCACTGGACGGAATGAGGATTTTAGTCAGTTACGAGGAGTTTGGTTCTATTCTCGCGTTTCCAGCGGTGACTAAAAAGCCATAGCCACTCGGTGACAGAGGCTACTCGGTCTGCCCGCTTGAAATGCTCCAGGTAGATTAATTTTTGACAGATGACTCACCTTCCCTTTCCTGTTTTGATGGAACACGGAGACGGAACCGTTCCTGTCAATAAAAGGCTCGAGTTTCCACCTAGCAAATTCGCGCTGTGCTGACAGTCTAATTGGCTGACGCGCAGGTGGGATTTCCTGTCGCCATTTTAAGGAAACACACTCCCCTGCAAGGAAGTGCCCAGTCAGTTCAAAGGGGCTTTGCCTGGAACAAAGGGTGAGCAAAAAAAAAAAGGGAAACGGGCCCAGCTGTCCGAGGCCCCTCCATCCTGCGCCCTCGCTCCCCGCTGGCCCCCGACTTGGAGAGCCGGGCTCCCTGAACCCCGACGCGCCGAGCCCGGAGCGGAATCACGTGGGATCTCCCCTCCGGGCCAGAGTGCGCCCGCAGTTCAGCAAAACCCCCCAATCCCCCAAACAGAGCCCCCCAGAACAGATATCGGGGAGGGCTGGCGAGGTCTGCGGGTGCTGGATCCGGAAGAGAGGAGGTGCCTCCCACTGCGGGTTGCGGACAAAGGGTTTCCAGAGGTGCAGCGTTCCCCGCTGCCCCAGCCGCTTCGGCTCCCTCCCCGCCGACCCCGGCCATTTCGGCGCCTTCCCGGGGGAGCCGACACACCGCTCCC